>NW_017306572.1:21552-22875 GCF_000935625.1 Nanorana parkeri
CTCTCCAGCTGTGCTGAAACTACAAATCCCATCATCCTTCTGCCTCTGGGAACCATGCCTGTGGCTTGCAATGCCTTATAGGATTTGTAGTTTCAGCAGAGCTGGAGAGCCAAGGTTGCCTACCCCTGATCTAGACCCAACTTCAAAAAAAACCCACTCACAAATTAAACCCCAGATTGCAATAATGACATCAGACGACATTTGCGCTCACTGAACAAGCATTAAATGCTCACATGAACTCAATTGGATTGCAAACCTGTGAAAGTCACCATTCTGCGTAAAACCTACACATTCACTTTGATCTTTACCATATCACTATATTACATAAACACACTAAATGATCATTTTTAATCAGCAGACTGTTTATTTTTGGGTAAATATAGATGACCCTTAGGAGAAGTATGGGGAAAACCACTTACCCCATAGTTCTCCTTTAAGAATAAATGCAGTTGAACAGGGAACACATTCTGCAATTTAAAAAAACAAAAATATTAGGCTGGATATTTCTCTCAGCTGCTGAAGGGAGCTTTGGTGTTAGCTTTCTACAGGTGGTGGGCAGCGAAGGAAAGGGGACAGGCAGCCTGGGATTGCAGTCACTGCAGTCTTTTCTCCCCACTGGTGCCGGCTGCAGTGGTCTGTGTTCCAGCAGCGGGGATTGAAAGGGACACAGACCGCTGCAGCCAGCACCAGCGGAGAGAACGGAGGAGCAGAGTGGCGGCGGAGGATTCAACTAATCAATAATGAGAATCGTTGAGTTTTCTAATTAATCTATTCACCCATTGGAGTTTAGAGAAAAAAATAAATAGAAGTCCAGGAACTGATTTGAACTTGTAAACACATGTAAAATTAAAAAGGTGTTTATGCTGAAATCTCATTGGCTACTTCAATGGACTGTTTCAATGGACAAAGGATAGATGCATCTAAAAACACAAACTCATCATTTTAAGCACAAGCAAAGTGGAAAGTGTGATTGAAGCCATAGAGTGCCTTACACAATCTTTTTTCTCTATGTGCCATTTAACATTTAATTTTTAGCAAATGTAATTATTCTCCATGTGCCATATTTAACATTGATTAATTCTACATTTGTAGAAAGTAGGTCAAGTAATGGAAAGCCAAAAGGGCGCATGCTAGGGACGCACAGATGTTTTTTTGCTTGCCATCTAGTACCGATATTTTCTCTGGTACTCGCCGATATCAATTACCAATACTGGAAGTCTGGAAGTCCCATTCAAAAAGTAGGTGTGTAATGACTCGCTGATTAGCTGGGAAGTCGGCTCCATGCTCCCTTGTCACAAGGTGACCGGGAAGCATGGAGCTGGC
>NW_017306572.1:22913-32787 GCF_000935625.1 Nanorana parkeri
GGGGGGGGTGACCAGTGCTCACCCAAATACTCTGAATAAGCACAGATACTAGTATCTGTATTGTTGCATCCCTAGCGCATGCTGTAGAAGCGAATGTTTATATTGGGAGGGAAAAGACATCACCTATGGCTTCACAGCACGTCTGCACAAGCACAGAGGCCAGGACACATCTGTTACAGCACTGCCCTGTGATTCCCTGCAGCAATAGACCATCTAGATCAGGGGTAGACAACCTTGGCTCTCCAGCTGTGCTGAAACTACAAATCCCATCATCCTTCTGCCTCTGGGAACCATGCCTGTGGCTTGCAATGCCTTATAGGATTTGTAGTTTCAGCAGAGCTGGAGAGCCAAGGTTGCCTACCCCTGATCTAGACCCAACTTCAAAAAAAACCCACTCACAAATTAAACCCCAGATTGCAATAATGACATCAGACGACATTTGCGCTCACTGAACAAGCATTAAATGCTCACATGAACTCAATTGGATTGCAAACCTGTGAAAGTCACCATTCTGCGTAAAACCTACACATTCACTTTGATCTTTACCATATCACTATATTACATAAACACACTAAATGATCATTTTTAATCAGCAGACTGTTTATTTTTGGGTAAATATAACAAAAATACAGGGAAATAAATGGGTATCCAAATTTCCTAACAAATAAAGTATTTTATTTGCAGCCCAAAAAAAAAACTTTCTGCAACAGCCTGGTTGTGTAGCAAGACACCGCTCCAGGCATTCCATATTAAATTGTTGTATAGGAGAGCGTTCCCTATTTGTAACAGTTCCGTCAAGAGTAAAGCATCTGTGTTTGGTCTCATGCATACAGAAAAAAGCAGAGACCAATTATGCATCGCATTCACTCAACCTGGCACAGTAATGCAAGTTGGAAAATTTTGATAAGCGGCATTTGGAAAGCAGCATTTGGAACCATTCTGGCCAGAGGGAGGGTAGCAACTCCACTTATTAAAAAAGTGGAGATCTGCGATCAAATTGTGGTCCTCTCATTTTAGGCATCCAAGCCCTATTGGAGGCTTGATGAGCATCTTGTTCCATCCAACCATGAAAACAGGGGAAATGCTTAGTGCTTGTGTATCCCATTTTCAAATGGGATTGCCGATGTAGGCCTTTGAATGAAATTATAGAATAGAATATATCTATAGATCTATATTCACAAATCTATGTACTTGCCCATCCAAGGATAATAATAATACAGTCTTTGATTGCTCTAAAAATGCAAATTTAAAAATGGACCGTTTAAGCAGCAACTCCAAGTGATATAGGTTTAGACAACCAATTTTTTTGCTAGTAAGGGTCACGTGTGCTCTGCAAAATGCCTGTGAGAGTCTGCTGGAGAGCCGAGTTTAAAGGTGTCGGGAGCAAAGTTTCTCACGAGCCTGTAATTTGTGGGTGGGTGCAGCTTGGGTATCAGCATGTTTTCATTTGTTTCCTGTGTCAGGAGGGGGTTTTGTTGGGCTCAGACAGGTGCTGGTAAACCTGAGGGTGGGCGATAGAATACCTGCCTCCCACCTGCTTCCCTTAACCCTCTATAACCCCTTCTGTGACAGCGTTTCATTTTTCAAAGAAATTATTTTTCAAAGAAAAATGAATGGAAACATGAAAGCGAGAGGAACATTCTCTAGTGTAGTTGGACGAGTCAAACTATTGACAAAGAACCCTGGAGTGGCATTTCTTCCATAATGGCAGTCCTGATGGAGAAGTTTACACAACTGCATGTTTTCCAGAGCAATAGAAAGATATTTTTTTTTTATGTGGAGGGCAGGATCTAAAGAGTAGTTATCCTAACCTTGAACCGCTCAGTGTTTAATGTCCTATCCAGAAGCACATCTTTCGCAGGGATACAAGTTAGAACAAGTACATGATATCATGAAGCTGCATACATTTGTGGGAGGTACTCTCCATGAAAAACTTGCAGAAAAAGCATGTAAAAACTGCTGTGAGTGGTTTTGGTAAAAATAGATTATCGCAGTCAACCAAAGATGTTTAGAGTAGCCAAGTCAGCCTTTAACCACACAGCATCAGGCCTTTAGTTTTCATGGCTTCGTATGCAATGCAGTGATAAGACATACCCTTGTGAAGTGCACATTAAACAGACCCATTCTTAGGAGGATTCTGCATGTGCACATGCACAAGAATGACAGTACAATAGACTGTTACAGAAAATGTATTCCGTTATCTTTGGACCTATACAAAGAATAGGTCAGTAGCAGCACAAAATAAATACAAATCAGCAGATACAGTGTAAGGGCTTCTGTACATGGACCCAAACAGAAGTAGTGTAAAATTTATTTGTGATGTTGGGGACCCCAGCTAATGCGTTTGTTCAAGCAGTGCATGACCAGCCTAAAGCAAACGTTGATTGCTGGGCATCCATAGTGCTCTAAAAAACAGTTGGTCATGGATTAAATATTTTTAAAATGCATTTAATAAAGCCAGTGCAAAAGCAAAAAAACTTTAATGGTTTACCACTTAAACCATTTAGATTCGATCTGAACCGTGCGATGTATAAAGCATTACATAATACGGACATTGACAAATTTGTTGGTACCCTCCCACAAATGGACAATGCACAGTCGGCATGCAAAACTAGAAGGTACATGGCCTCCTGTCCCATTAAGGGCTTGTTCACACTGAAAGCGTGTGCGTTTGAGAGCGGTAGCTGCTGGAACGCACTGCGATCGCTGAGAAAACTTCCCCTTGTGTTTTAAGGCAGGAGGGGGCGTGGCAGTGCATTGTATTCAATGGCACCGCTTCCACTCCCCCCACCCCCACAGTGCGATCGGACGCCTGGCAAAACTTTGCCAGCATTCCGTTCCACTCCAAACGCAAAAAAAAATAGGCAAGCCCTATTTCTCAGCGATTGTGATGTGTTCCAGCAGCTACCGCTCTGGAACGTGCATTGCCTAGGGAGAAAGATTACATAACAAAAGTGTATCTCATTTGTGTATTCATAGTCGGCTGTGGATCCTCAAATTTCTGAATTGGTGCGGACACTGTCCTTCCTTCTGGAGGGTCCCTACTTCTGTTGCCCATGGACCCTGTGTGTTGTAAAAGTAGCCACAGATGCAAGGATCGACTACAAACTCACAATTAGTTTACTAGTACACGCTACAAACCCTGGATTTACCACAAACCATATAAGGGTAAACCTACACAACATATTCAATTTGTATACAATCATTTAGTCCCTTTTAATACAATATTGTTACTGCTAAAGGAGAGTACAACCAGATTGTACAGTATGGTCAGCTTAATTCAGGAGTTCAGGAGCCAGCAGGATTCATTTCATTAAAGATTGAAGGATTAATATAAAGCAATGAGCTGGTGCCCACATCCGCAAAGCTTCATTATTAACCATCTACCATCCAGCGGCCATACATAAAATGGCCGGACGGGAGCCTTGTAGATGCAGGTGGGCTTTTTTAAATCGTCCTTCCCCCATGCCCACGCCGCTGGATCGCTTGTATTTTCTGCTGGTGTACACCCCCGCTGGTGCTGAGATCCGATGTGCAGGTCGGGACGACGGCTCTGTCAGATCAGCACATGATCTATCTGTTCTCTGAATGCAGGAATTCATGTGTATTACATCACTTCCGCATTCAGCTGTCATTCCTGACTACAGAAGCCAGTGAAGCAGATCTGTTTCTTCATTAGCTTCTATGGGGGGGCAACATTAGGGGTCTTCGAGACCCCAGATGTCTCAAGAGGACTGGTCACAAATTGGCTATCCTATGTGATGGCACTAAAGTTAAAAAAAAAAAAAGGAAAAAGTCCCCCCCCCCCATATACAGATGCAAACATGTTTTGGGTGCATCTATATTCGAAGAGGATTGCGCCACATGCGTTACATATCACAGTGAACGTCGGGCCATTAAAGGAGAACTATGAGGCAAGTGCTTTTCACTCACCTCATAGTTCTAGCCGACCTGTGACAATGAGACTGTCACAGATCGGCTCAGTAGAGCGGGAGGTGAGCGAACACATGGCGGTGTTCGCTCACTTCTCGATCCTGTCACAGCTCTCTGCCGTGACAGGGGAGGGGCTGGATTCCCCCCTCCGATCCGCCAGCGCTGACTGGCGGAATGGACGGGGGAGGTAGCGGGTACAGGTTGCTCTGCCTCTAGATAGGCAGAGCCAGCTGTCACTCATGCAGCTGGGCAGATCCAGACATATTTGTCGGGATCCGCTTCAGCATCTCAGTATACCGCGAGCGTAGCGTCTGATAACACTGAATTGACGAGAGGTAAGAGCATCACCTATGGCCAATTTTGGGTATCGTAGTTTTCTGCGATTTCGTAGGTGCGCGTAATTTTAAGGCTAGACAGGTTTGGCGTCCATTTACCCAACGTAACCCCGTCTTTTATATTCAACCAAAAAATGGGGGTGATAAATGTAAATAAAGGGAAACGTTTTTCTATATTAATGGTACTTTTGTTATATAGTAACTAAAAGCCCCAGTGGTGATAAATACCACCAAAAGAAAGTGCTGCCCCCCCAAAAAAAATGTTTTATTTCAGTAAAGCATTGTATGACTGAGTAAGCCCTCGTTCACACCTGAACTTTTGTAGCGTGTTCTACGCTCGACGAACGCTCAAAAATATAAATCCCATTGCATTCAATGGTCTCGTTCCCACCTAGGGCGTATTAGCTGCTGCGAACACCCTAAAAACAGTGTGGGTAAAGGTAAGAACTCTCATCAGGTTTTTCTTGTAGTGGTTTATATTAGGAAGATCTCCTTACCACTTTATAGCTTTGTTTGGGAAACCATTTATAGGAATAATTGCTTCGGTCAACACTAATGACAATATAAACCCTGTTAATTCTAAAACTATTAAAGAAAAAAAAAAGTTTTGCCTAGAAATTATAACCCAAACTGATCAAGCTAAATATCATCCAAAAAAGGTACAATTACAAACTTCAGGCTTTGTATAATATATGCTAGAACAAGGAGACTTGCCCATTTAGGGATACACAAGACTTCTACACTCAGACCAACTAAGCACAGAAAAGTAGCCTTGTTTCCACTGCATTTTTTAATCAGCAGGAATGCAAGTGTAGTAGCTGTAGTATCCACTATAATCTGTTTGTAGCGCAGGATATCGTCATACTGCTCTTTTAAAATTTTGCTGCAGTACATCAAAAAAAAAAAAAAGCCAGTATAACTCCCAGTCCCAGCATGCCTCCCTGGAAGACTGCAAGTGCCAGAGTATCTATTGCTTCAGCCAGAGAATCTCTGTACCCAAAGACAAACCTGTCCAGTTTGTTGCTGAGCCTGGATGCTAGGAGGTCCCATCCGACACTACAAACCCCCCCCCTCCCCCCCAAGGATCCCGGAACATCTCTGGGCGTATGGACCACTGCAATGGGCCCAGGCTCTGCCAGCTGTGGTAGTTTGCCTGCTAATGGTGTACACCCAGATGTAAAACAGACAAGCATGAAGTTCTGCCCAAAAGTGGCCATACACTTGCCGACTATCGTACGATAATCGAGGGAAATCCCGCGATGGTACGATAATCTGCAGGTGTATGGAAGGCGTGCGACCGTTTCTACTGTACGGTCGTACGTCTTTTGTCTTACGAGCATGTTTGAAAGCCAGCCGAAAATCGTAAGATGGTGGCGTGCTCGTAAGACAAATGCCACACGGGCCGGTGTGTGCAAGTGCACACTGCCGGCTCAGCGTTGCAGTCATCAGACGCCCTCCCCTCAGCAGGGCGGGCTTGCGATGATCGCAAGTACGATCTGCATGTCCAAGATGGGCAGATCGTAGAAGCTTTTAATTAGCTTACAACCATGGCAAGACGGAAGTTTTGCCATGGCTGTAAAGTGTATGGCCAGCTCAAGACTGAAAGCTTTCTACTGCTTTTGCTGCAGCAAGACTTCTGGATGTGCACCACAGCCCTGGAGCTGTCCAAATATTTCCTGATCAACCAAATTTCTCAAAGCTCCAGAATATTGTTTGGGAGATTGTTTCATCAAGAGAGATGGACCAAGCAATTCATGACCAACACTTTCTCATTAGAGAAGATGTACACAGACGTTGGGCAGCAACATAAGGGAAAAAAATCCAAGTATAGTTTCATTTAGAACATGTGTATATCTATGCAAAACTGATGCATTCATTGCCAAAATTTGTGAAGCACTTATTTCCCTAAATCTGTAAAGATAGTGGAAAAGTACACCTCAGGAACCAAAGCCAGGTACCTGGTGCTTGCAAATTCCAGTAGGGGTCAGGCACACATAGGTTCATTAGTGTAAAACCATAATCTACAGCAAAACTCAACATTTTGCACCACTTCTGTCTAAGCACTGTGTGGTGTGAAAAATGCAGTTGAGGTTATATTGATGTTGGATATTATATTGATTATGTTTTTAACACCAACATCTGAAGAGAAAGACCATGTGTGATTTTGATTCATTTGTTGTAGGGCTGCAACCAACAAATTTATTTTGTATTTTTTAAATATATAAAATGAACCAAGAGGTGAAGATTTTCAACAAAAGCCATAACAGTTTTACTTTAGGAGCACTTAAAAGTGGAATTACTTATCCCTCTCTGGCCCGCTATACTTCCCCTTTTGTTTAACAGTCCTTCATTTCTTCTGGTACGGGTATACTATCCCTACAGCCGTCCAGTGCAGCCCTGTGCTATGAATTAAAATAATGAATACTTAATTTTAGGATATATACATATAGATTAGGGATGCACCGATATATCCACCGCCGAAACATATCGGCCCGAAAATGGCACTTTCGGCATAATGCCGAAAGTGCAATTTTCTGGCTGATACAGCGGTGCATCCATTCTTTCTCTCCTCGCTGGATGATCCTTTGCGGTTGCCTGAGAATCTTCAAATTTTTTAGACGGGAGCATGTGGCAGAGTTTTAACCCTTTTTAAACTTATGTTTTTGCATACATCTGCTTGCTAGCAGTAGACATGCAAAAAACATCCAAGGCTTTAATTATCCTTCAAGTAATGGCTTTGCACACATGTTGCAAGTTTTTAATTCATCGCATGGATGCACACTGAAGAGCGCACGTCCACGCAATGCCAAAGTGTGAACGAGGACTTACAGGTAAATACCAAGCCTAAAATTTTTTTTTTTTTTTTAAATGTAGATTTATATGGGAAAATTTGTCAAAATGAATAGTCCGGTGACAGCGTCTTACAAAGCACGGCTCTAGAAAGCACGGCTCTAGAAAGTCACATGATCAAAAGAAATATATATTTTAATAGTGAAAGCCATTGCACACTGTGCTACAAATATGTTTATAATGCAGTGGCTTCCAATTCCAAACTTACTCTATGCAAAATAAAAAGTTCTGACTTCAGCTCAACTTTAAGCCACTTCCTGTTTAAAGGGGACACCGATGCCTTTGAATGTGTAGCATGCAGGAGCAGCACTGCACACTCCTTGTTGCGAACTATGATATGAAGTGCCAACACCCAGTGTGACCACACGTACATCCTTAGCCTTCTGCTACAGTAGGGGTAAACAAAAATTGTTATGGAATTCAGGAGTCAGAAGGAAAACATTTTTGGAGTCAGCTCCATTGACAACTAGAGAACTTCAAAAGTCAGGTGCTGGCTATAATTCTTTAACCCCTTCATGACTGAGGCCCTTTTTTGCACCCATGTTATATTCCACATTTTAGGCCTGAAAATTACTTAAAACCCCCAAACATTATATATTTTCTGAATGCCAAGACCCTATAGAATAAAATGGTGGTAGTTGCAAATGTTTATGTTGCGCAATATTAGCACAACTCCTTATTAAACCCCAAATAGAAGACAGCTGCAAATAAAGCACTGTTCTAGTGTTAGCCTATGAGAGCACATGGCTGTCCAGCTTATTGTCCAACAAAAGCATGTCTATTGGCTGCACAGGCAACATTGTGACATTCTCTGAAGTGTATATGTTGTCAACAGTTATTTTTTCACAAATACAATGAAAGCCATACAAGAACACTCTTGCATTATAACAGAACTCCTGGCAAATGGTGAATAGTTCAAAGTGAGCCTGTTCTCTATACTTAAAAATCAAGTGACCTTCCTATAAGCAAACACTACCTAGTGATGGTCTACCTTCCCCAAAGAGCCTCTTCTGTACCCCTGCATTGTTGTACACTATACTGCAGGTGCCTAGGCAGCTACTGCAAGTGTGTTGGGGCCATGTTAAGTGGCACTGCAAGACATTTTAATGTGCATTAACATGCATTCTATGAATGCACATTACCAGAGCACATCATTGTGAATGGGGTCCATAACATTTGACCTGCCTAAGGCTTTCTAGGTCACCTCTGGACTCTTCCTGGATATACTGTGTGGAAGGAGAAGCTGAGCTCAGCTACTTGCTGGGATAAGCAGAGAGCACACACTACATATGCATGGCCTTTGGTACAGAACGTGTGCCCACTCGAGTGATGCCAAGTGCGAGCAATCACTGCTGTGTCCTGCAATTACCGCAGGATTAAGACCTCAATAGAGTATTGGGGCCAGGCTGCATGGGGAACAGAAAGCCTACTCGTATGGCATCTGCATTTACCTATATTTTAACAAACCAAACAGCATGTAACACTTATGAGGCACCTTGTCTGCATGGGCCAGTTTCTTGGCCTTGAAAGAAACAATTGTATTTGGGGGATCTAAACTTTCAGAACACCATTTCTTATATCTGCTTTCAAGCATAACCTCAATTGGGATGAGCTACAGCTCAAACATGACTGACCCAGACCAAGCATGTTCACAGTTTGGTGAATAGGTGAACAAACCGGCCATGTTTGGCCAGTTCTCCTGCCTAAACTACCAGCTGATGTTTGTAAGCAAACAGCAGGGCCCTGTCATTTTCTGGCAGTTAGAACTACCTTTGGGGAATTCCGTAACAGATGTGGGCAACTGCAGCCCTTCGCTGGGTTAGCAGGGCAGGCTTCAGAAAATGATGCAGATCTTATATTACGGGACATGACCTTCGTTTGAAAAGTACATAAGGAAAAGGCCCAGTGCAAATAACAGGGTGTTCATTCACGGTCACTTTTTGTGAATGAGCAATAAGGGGTACCTCACGACATTTCCTTTATTAGATGGCACACACAGCAACACCCCCCACCCCCCAAAAAATAAGAAAAATAACCCACATTGCTTCAACTTTGGGAGGAAACTTTAATAGGTAGCGGCAGTGTCCGACACATGCACCCAGATAGATGCTAGGGTGCGGGAGCTAGAGAAACAGCCCCAGTTGGCGATGCTCCAGCTACGTATGGAGGACTTAGAAGACCGCAATAGAAGGCAGAATGTAAGGATCCGAAGCCTACCTGAGGCGACCTCCCCCTCCGACCTCAGGCCCACCGTGCAAGCGGTTTTCGGCTCCCTACTCCCGGATGTAGCCCCGGAGACAATTCTCCTTGACAGAGTCCACCGCACCCTCGGGCCTCCCTCCGCAGACATGACCCGTCCACGGGACGTTGTTTGCCGCCTCCAGAGCTACCCCATGAAGGAGGACATACTCCGCCAAGCATGGCTGAAGCGGCCTGTGGAACTGGACGGGGCGGGCCTACACATACTCCCAGACCTGTCCTGTCCCGCAACACACTGAGGCGACGGGCTATGTTGCGTCCTCTCCTCTCAGCGATTCTGCAGGCTGGAGCCTCCTACAGATGGGGGTACCCCATTCGCCTCCATGTCCGTAAGGAGGGCGCCTCCTTTACGGTTTGCACGCTCGAGGATGTCCCGGCCCTATGTGACCTGCTCCAGATACCGGCAATACACCTCCCGGACTGGCTGGCCTACCTGTCGGACGACCAGCCATTGACCCAGAAGCCTAGACGGATCCGGCGGGCCCGCCGGGATTCTT
>NW_017306572.1:33571-74099 GCF_000935625.1 Nanorana parkeri
GAGGCCCGCGACAACACCACCCGCGCCCTTAACATCATCCACTCGGCCATGTCGAAATCCCTCCCGAGCCTTATTCTGTCCACGGACGCCGAGAAGGCATTCGACAGGGTCGACTGGTCTTTTCTACGTCTCACTCTAGAACACATTGGGCTGGGCAAAAGCATGCTATCATGGATACTGGCATTATACTCCCACCCGACGGCCAGGGTATGCGTCAATGGGACGCTCTCCTCAGCGTTCAACATATCTAATGGCACCAGACAGGGCTGCCCACTCTCACCTCTCATATTTATCATGACTCTTGAACCCCTGCTCCGCACCATTAGAGCACACCCTGATATCCGGGGTATCACGGTGGGAGGCCAAGCCCATAAGATACCTGCATACGCAGATGACCTCCTGTTTTTCATTTCGAATCCGGACATATCCATACCTCCTCTACTCCGGGCCCTGCAGCTTTATGGCGAGCTATCGAACTACCACATTAATACCCAGAAGTCGGAAGCCTTAAATTTGACTACCCCCCCCCACTTACTGACACGCCTACAGCAAGACTTTCCCTATCAGTGGTCC
Organism: Nanorana parkeri; assembly: GCF_000935625.1. NCBI lineage: Eukaryota > Metazoa > Chordata > Amphibia > Anura > Dicroglossidae > Nanorana > Nanorana parkeri. Next base: position 34,145 of record NW_017306572.1, read on the forward strand.
TCCACAGCTCTCAAATACCTGGGCATTATGCTCCCCCGCAACCTATCGGACACTTTCAACCTCAACTTTCCCCCAGTACTGCATAAAGTTCAGGCAGACATTAATGGATGGGCACGCTCCACCTTCTCATGGACAGGTCGATGTAATATTGTCAAACAAAACATCCTCCCGCGATTCCTGTATCCTATCCAGGCCCTCCTGATTATGGTTCCACGCTCCTTTTTTCGATCCTTGCAAGCGATAGTGACTAAATTTGTATGGGCCGGCAAGGCTCCACGAATCAAACTAACGACGCTCCGACACCCCAAAGCCAAGGGGGGGCTAGCCCTCCCCGACTTCCATTTATATTACATAGCTTCACACTCGGCCAGGGTCCTGGATTGGTGCCATCATAGCGCCACCAAGCCCTGGATACAAGTGGAACAATCTCTAACTAAGATCTTCCTACCGGGTATACCTTGGCATGAGGGACACTTGCCCCACACACTCAAGACACACCCGACTATCGGTCCCACGTGGAGGGCGGCCCAATGGGCTTTCGTGCATAAACAATATCCCCTGAACCATCTTCCTTACGACCGATCCTAGGGGCTCTGGATTTTCCCCCTGGACTGGAGGCCGGCCCGTTTCGTCGCCTCTTAGTGGGGGGCAAATTTCGAGCGCTCCACTTCCTCCATGGCCCTAGCTGGCGTGTTCGTAGGGATCCCTCTGCAGACCCCGACTTAGACAGTCTTGACACCTGGCGCCTGCACCAACTGTCACACTTTCTATCCTCTCTCCCGCCGCCTACTTCCTATGCGAAACCGCTTTCGCCCTTTGAACAAACATGCACCGAAGCGGGTCCCATTGCTAAAACATTGTCACTATGTTACCAGATGGTACTATCTGCAGACTTGGAGACCCCGCTCAGCTTCCTGGAGCGATGGGAGGGGGAGCTGGGGATCCAGTTCTCACAGGAGGAAAGCTCCCGGATGTTACACCACTCTCTGAGGTTGTCCATCTGCAATAGCTACCAGGAACTGGGATACAAAATCCTGACAAGGTGGTACCGGACCCCTCATAGACTTCATCAGATGTCCCGAGACAATCCGGACATTTGTTGGCGCTGCGGCTCCTCCCCCGCGGATATGCTTCACATTTTTTGGTCCTGCCCGTCACTGACACCGTTCTGGACCCAGGTCCGCCTTATTTCACAAAATGCCAAGTAGCAGGTCCATTGTACTGCAGACATCATATGCAGTTTGTTCCTACCTTCCATGTGCCCCCATATTGCCCACAAGTCCAAACCTGAAAGGTCATCTGGTGCTTTCCTGTTACTGCTCAGCTTTGGCAATAGGGGTTATAGGAAAGGAGCATGAAGGCAGATCCTGGTGGCTTCTGGTGCCCGACAGCCCATGAATAATGGAGTAAAAATGGTAAGTTACACCCACTGGCGTTTCATAACCAATTCAATAAAATTGAAGGTTGGCCGAAATGTGGTACAATATTTTCAGCTAATCAAAAAACCAAAAAAAGGGCGCAAAAAACACTGGCTGGCTAAAGGTATAATGGAAACTAAAGGTGGTGGCACTTACGCGTGAATCCCAGGATCTGGAGATGGGCGGCCGATGTGGAGGATCGGAGCACTCGTGGTGTGGGTCCGACTGTGGCTGGGGTGCTAATCAGAGAAGTACATCCACGGAAGGGTGTGAACAAGAGGGGACTTCGTCCGAAGTGCCGTTGGGGGTATGTGCGGTGTGGAGGAGAAGCAGGGGGATCCCTGTGGTGTCGGCAATAGACAGTAGGCAATAGGCAGGGCTGCACCGAAATTTGCAGCCCTGCCTATTGGATGCACCGAAATTTCAGACCACTGAAACATATCGGCCGAAAATGGCCCTTTCGGCATCTTGCCAATTTTTTGGCCGAAATAGCAGTGCATCTGTGATTTCTCTTCTCCCCACTGGGCGCTGCTCTATGTCTCAGCAGGAGGAGAGATACTGGGACAGGAGGCAGAGCGGTGCAGGAGGAGAGCGATGTGAGCAGCTGGCGTCTCTCCTCCCCGCACCGCTCAGCCTCCTGTGACAGATCGGGAGAGCGGCTGTGAGAGCTGTCACAGGCCAGCCAGGAGTGCGCAGGAGGAGTCAGCTGTCAGATCGAGCTCTCCTCCCCACACCGCTGGCTCAGCCTCCTGTGACAGCCAATCCATGATGGAGAGCAGTTACAAACACTGTTGCAATCACTGATTGCCAAGTGTTTGTAAATAATTAAAGGACAGAGTTTGTTTACGGTGTCCCCCAACAGAAAAAAAAAAAAGCCACAGCATTTTCGGTTTTAGTCTTTTTTTTATTTCGGTGCACCTCTAAAAATAAGGTATGCAAAGAATAGAAAGCCTGCAATTATGTGTATGTAGATTGCCATTACTAAAAGGTGTGTGGTGTTATTTTAAAGATATGGGTAAAGGTCCACTTTAATAGTTAAGGAGAACTATGAGGCGAGTGCTTTTCACTCCTAGTTCTAGCCGACCTGTGACAATGAGACTGTCACAGGTCGGCTCAGTAGAGCGGGAGGTGAGCGAACACATGCAGGTGTTCGCTCACTTCGATCCTGTAACGGCTCTCTGCCGTGACAGGGGAGGGGATGCATTCCCCCCGCCGATCTGCCAGTGCTGACTGGCGGAACGGACGGGTGGAGGGTACAGCTGGCTCCGACTCTAGATAGGCGGAGCCAGCTGTCGCTCACGCAGCTGGGCGGATCTCGACATCGATGTCGGGATCCGCTCCGGGGTCTCAGTATACCGCAAGCTTTAGCTCGCGGTATACTGAGCTTAGGGTGGCGGGAGGACGCTAGTTTGTGTCCTCCCGTTACCCCCAAGGAGAACTATGTGGAAAAGCCCTGACCCCTTAGTTCTCCTTTAAGGTACTTGAATGCACTTTTAAGATTTAAAGCCCGAGTCACTTTCATTATCTTGGCCACGTAAATCCACTCATTGTGTTTAATATATTAGAATATTCTAGTTATGCCATTTTCTTCATTCTTCTATTGATAAAAAGGTCCAAAAAACCTACAGGTCATGCAACTGTACTGTGATCTAGGATTCCCTACAATTTTAATATTTCTAGGGTTTTTCCAGGGGGGGGTACTGAGAAAGGATGCTGTATAATTTATTTAGAGGGATCCATATTAAACTGACAAGCACATTTGAGTAGCAATAAGGTGACTTCTTGTATGGGGGGGGTCAGTTGGGAGCTATGTAGTGTAGCAGAGCACATGTTCACTTTGAATCCCCTGTGGAAAGATAAAGAAAACCTTGTATCCAGTAGGGGACATTGAGGACTGGAGCTAAAAAGACACGTTTGTTTTGAGGCTCTCCTTTCACGTGGGTTTGTATTTTTCAACGTATCAGCTCCCTGCTGCCAGTACCCTCCTCTCACTCCTCCCCTCTTCATGGGTGCTGGAGAATACTTGGCAGTCTGCACAGTCATTGAATTTGCTTAAAATAAACCGTCGGTAAGACGTAGGAGACTCCCATTAGTTTTCCTTTGCCCCAATAAAATTCTGATGGGGAAAGAAAGCTCTCCCACATAGGCACAGCCCACATGAAGGGTGGGAGGAGAATGGAACATTTTTAAGAACAGATATACTTTTCGCATATAACTCATGCGATGGTGGCACAATGCTTTCATATGAAAGGAAATGTGCAAAAACTGTCCAAGATTGTTTTAACATCTTAAAGCTCACCATACACATTACAATCTGACCATACAATCTTTTTACGAAGGATAGATTAGGCAGGTCCTATTACAATTAAAGTTGTATCCAATTAGACAGGCCCTTGTGCCAACATAATTGATGCCGTTGCACTACATAGTTGATGGATTTGAAGGAAATTGTACAATCAGATTATAAACATGTGGGGTGAGCACTAGACTGATTTACTTCAAAGGAAGCACAGAGCTTTTTTTATCATCCCCACGGGCCACCTCTAGAGACTGGGGCCCATGGCAGCCACCCATTCTGCCATCCCCTAATAAGCCGCCACTGAGCTAGCGGGTCAGAAACAGCCACAAGAAGAGTGTAAACAAGTGAACTTCACTCTCTCCTCCACCCCCAAAGTCTAGTGACACATCCAAGAGACTAAACTCACTCCCTCCTCCCCATTCCTCAGTCTCACATTGCAGATGAGGAGTGGAGGAGTGGGCAGCTCCGGGAATTTAAATCAAGGCTGCTTGTGTTACAAGTAGCAAGAAGAACACATGTTGCTGCACAAGTCGCAGGGCAATAACATGAGCAGTGTTATCAAAGCTAATGGCTCATCTACTGGCTGCAAGCCGAAGCTTACACGTGGAAAAGATCAGGGCAGTGCTGTAAGAGTGTCCTCACCATCTGCTAACTGATTGCTGGGGTTTATTTAAAAATAAAAAAAGAAGAACCAATGAGTTGGCAGATCTTGAACGCAAGTGCATTACCCGCTATCTGATGACCACCCTGCAGGGGAAGAGTCAGGCTTTTGAAAACTGTACAGCAGTGATGGTCAACGCTCCTCATATAGGAGGCCTCACATACAGCCCGACATCACCAAAGGGCTACATATAATGTTTACTGAATTGAATGTTACATAAATGTTACAAAGACTACACACCTGCTGCAGGAGACGGTCAGTCTACAGGCAAATAGACATGGTCAATGAGTGTAGACATACTGATTGAGATGGTCAGAGCCTACTAACATGCTACCAGAAATGATCAGAGACAGTCGGAGAATGTAAGCAATGCTGCAGGAGATGGTTAGAGAGAGCAGAGCTGCTGCAAGAAATGGTCAGAGAGAACCAGCATGTTACTACAAATGTTCATTGAGTGAAGGCATGTTGCAGGAGTTGGTCAGACTACTGGCATGCTACTAGAGATGGTCAGAGGGTGTCGAGCTGCTGCAGGAGATGGTCAGAGTGTAAAAAAGAAAAATGGTCATAGCATGTAGACTTGGAGATGGTGAGAGAGTGTAGACCTGCTGCAAGAAATGGTTGGAGAGAACCAGCATGCTACTACAGATGGTCAGGCAGGTCGCTGGAGATGGTCAGACAGCGCAGACAGGACGCAGGAGATGGTCAGACAGGACGCAGGAGATGGTCAGACAGGACGCAGGAGATGGTCAGACAGCGCAGACAGGACGCAGGAGATGGTCAGACAGCGCAGACAGGTCGCTTGAGATGGTCAGACAGGTCGCTGGAGATGGTCAGGACAGGTCGCTGGAGATGGTCAGGACAGGTCGCTGGAGATGGTCAGGACAGGTCGCTGGAGATGGTCAATGTCAGGTGACAGTCAGACAGCAAACACGCTACAGGAGTTGTTGGAGGAAACTAGTGACATGCATGGGTATACATGACAAGACTGTTAGAGATCACTGATTTTGCAGGGCAATAGGGAAACACTGCCGTCTTCAGGGTAGTTGAGGCCACAGGCTGAGCAGCAGCAGCAGGTATCTAGACAGATGTCAAGTTAAACTTATCTACTTGAGAGCAGTACATTGGTGAAATGAGGACTTGCAGTCACAGTGCTCCCCAATGACACGATCCCCCGGTGTGTGTGGACACAGATCGCTGAGGGGGGGTAGCAGTGTGAGCCCAGCACGCCCCATGCATCTGCAGAGCCTGCACTGGCCTATGCAGGGAAGCAATGGAGCGCAAGGAAACTCCAGCACGCGTTATGATGAGTTTGGATGTGGAAAGTCGTGTCCCTCTCCAGCACATCAACCCCTCCCCCCCAATCTCCTCCCTGACCCCCCAATACTGGGCATGCCTGACTCAGCAGCAAAGCCAAAATTTCCTCCGCTTACAGTACCTGCGAGGTGCCTTGTTTCCAATGGGGCCGGATGGCTAATATTCCAGACTGAGCAGAGACTCGGTTCGGCCACCACTTCTCTTCTCCTTTACTTCTAGGCACTTTTTCTTGCCGTGATCAACTCCAGTTATTGATACCAAAGATCCATGGGGCTTAGAAGGAAGGCTTTCCCGATAGAAGGGGGCTGTCTGCGGGAACTGGAGGCTGATTTGTATCCTATGCGATGAACGGTCCTGTGTGGGGCTCGTGGATTCCTAAGGCTCTGCTGCAGGCTCGTCTCTTCTCGTGCACTGCTACACTCAGCTGACTCCTATGCTCAGGATGCAATGCTGCCACCTCCCATGCTCTCAGCCCCCAGGCCTTTTAAACCCTCCCCTCTCTCAGTTCACTACTAGATCGGGAGCGAGCACGGGGGGTGGGCAATTCCATGCACGAGACAGGAAGGGCAGAGGAGAGTGCACAGTGCTTGCCAGCAGTGCACGAGGAGATAGAACACAACTTGTACTGCACATGGGTAATCGAATACACTGAAGAGCTAGGAATACATGAACAGCACGTTACAAGGTGTACAGCACCCCTTCTCAGACTTGTCACCATGGATCAACCTTCCATAGAGGGGAACTTCTCAAAACTGGAGCAGTCATCATCTGAGGTAGTCGCCTATAGCAACCAATCAGCTTCTGCCATTCTTTTTCAAAGATCACCTGAACAAACAAGAGACAAGCTGATTTGCTACCATGGGCAACTTCTCCAGTTTTGCTAAATTCCTCCCATAGAGTTTCCAGATTAGAGTAAACTTAAAGGGGAGTCCATCAGCGTTTGACACAGTTCCCCACATGCAGCTAATGTATAAGTTAAAGGGTTATTAACCACTTGAAAACCAGGTGTTACACCCCTCATTGTTTTAAACTTTTTTTTTTACACTTAACTTTATTGCTATCAGATAGGGGACTAAGAAATCCCATATGTGATAGCCAATTCACATGACAGGTCCTCTTTATGGAGACATCAGTGGTCTCTAAGACCCCTAGGAACCCCAGAGAAGCTGATGAAGCAGAGATCTGCTTCATCAGCTTCTCACTCGTGTTTTGTACCGGAGAGTGACGCTGAATGCAGGAAGTGATTCAATACACATCACTTCCTGCATTTGGGGACAGGAGAATAGATCAAAGGGAGATCGTGTACTGAACTCCCTTTGATCTCCACTGAGAACATCGCCGTGCCAGTCGCAGCCACACCGCGCGCATCGGATCTCGGGACCGGTGGCGACGAGGTACGGGAGGGGCGCACACCCACAGCTCATTCAAGCGATCGGGCGTCTCTAGAGATGCCCAATCACTTGAATGTAAACGGCCATCGCTGGCTGTTTACATGCTGACCGTTCCCCCACTCGTGTGCACGCTGAGCACCGCGCACGAGTGGGGGGAGGGGCAGGACGTCTTAAGACGCCCTCCCGCTCCTACAAGACTCCCGTCCGGCCGTTCAGGAACGGCCATGGATGGGAGGTGGTTAAAGGGTTATTAACCACTTGAAGACCGGGGACCCCCTTCCTGGCCAGTCCATTTTTCAGTATTCAGCGCTGCAGTACCTTGATTGACGTTTATTCAGTCATGCAACGCTGTACTGAAACACATTTTGTACCATTTGTTAGGGACAGATAGAGCTTTCTTTTGGTGGTATTTAATCACCACTGGGGCTTTTATGTTTTACTATATAACAAATTAAAATACCATACATTTTGGGGAAAAAACCTGTTTCCCTATGAAATGTTCTAAAACATTTATTATTACCCCAATTTTTTGGTAAAATATAAAAGACGGGGTCACGTTGGGTAAATAGACACCAAGCATGTCAAGCTTTAAAAATGTGCGCGCCTGTGAAATTGCAGAAAACTACCACACCCAAAATTGGCCATAGGCGTCTCTTTAGAATCTTTTACTGCTCATCAGTTTAGTGTTATCAGTAATTAATGGCCCTAAAATTATTGCTCTCATCCGACGTTCGCGACGATATGTAACGTGCAGTACCATGTGCACTACATTTTTTATTTAAAATAACACACTCAAAAAAGTTTCTATTTTTAGTTTTAGTTTATATAACTTTATTTTTTAAATTTGTTTGCATTTTTAATTTTTTATTAACTTTTATGACTTTTTTTTAATTTTTAGTCTTTTTAATTTTAGTTTATTTAACTTTAGTTAAATAAACTAAAATTAAAAAGACTTTCTCCATCAGGTCCTCCTCTGATTGATAGCAGGCAGTGGGCGGGTGCAATAGCCAGCCTGCTATTGCATTTTTAAAAATCCATTAGCAGGCTGGGTATGGCTCCCAGCCTGTAGATGCAGAGGCGGAATGGGGTGGGGGCTGAGCAGACACAGAACAGGCCGGGGAAGAAGAGACACGGGGAGGCAGTGCAGGTACGGAGGGCAGCGGGGGGAATGCAGTCACAGCAGTCTCTCTTCCCCGCTGGTGCCGGCTGCAGCGGTCTGTGTCCCCACTGCCTTTGCCGATACAGGCAGGGAGAGCAGCAGGGATTGAAAGGGACAAAGACCGCTGCAGCCAGCACCAGGGGGGAGGAGAACGGAGGAGCAAAATCAACTCCCATCACTTGACTCTGATGAGAACGGGGCTTGCCCCTAAAACGCGTCAATCTTGGCTGACTGCGGCCGGTGGACGGTGATGTGACCGGAGGCAGCCGTGGTACATAGTCAGGGTGATACCATGTTGGGTAACAGACAGTGTGGCCTCTTATTTGATGTTAAAGCGCGATTAAAATGTTTGCTTGTGAGTACATAAATCATTTGCTTTATTTATTTTAATAAACAATTTTACACACGGTATTTTACCAAAAAATTGGGGTAATAATAAATGTTTTATAACATTTCATAGGGAAACAGGTTTTTTTTTCAAAATTTATGGTAATTTAATTTGTTATATAGTAAAACATCAAAAACCCCAGTGGTGATTAAATACCTCTATGTTCGTGGTGGAAGCCCCAGAGTCTTGGATGAGCAGCCCCTCAAGTCTGTGTGATAAACTGTTGAAAACTTTGATTATGCAACAGCAAGTGGATCGTTCAGCTGGAGCCATTAGCGCCAAGAGTTAAAGAAAACTGTTTGTCTATTATGGCAACTTATTTTAAAGGAGAACTATGAGGTGAGTGCTTTTCACTCACCTCATAGTTCTAGCCGACCTGTGACAATTAGACTGTCACAGGTCGGCTCAGTAGACCGGGAGGTGAGTGAACACATGCCGGTGTTCGCTCACTTCTCGATCCTGTCACGGCTCTCTGCCATGACAGGGGAGGGGATGAATTCCCCCCTCCCTGCTCCGATCTGCCAGCGCTGACTGGCGGAACGGAGGGGGCGGGTACAGATGGCTCTGCCTCTAGATAGGCAGAGCCAGTTGTCACTCACGCAGCTGGGCGGATCTCGACATTGATGTCGGGATCCGCTCCGGCTGCGGCGTCTCAGTATACCGCGAGCTGTAGCTACCAGATGGGAACTAAAAGACACCCCAAGACAAACCCGGGCACGGGTGGACGCAAATCGGGGAAACTTTCCACCTTCTTTCAGCCCTCGCAGAGGTCACCGCAAGCGCCCGCGGCCTCGCCGACTACAACGGGCCTACCTGATCGGACCCGGGCCTCGCCACGTGGGGACTCTCCTTCTGAACGGTCAAGTGCTCAGGTCAGTGTGCCGTCGCCACGGATCGACCCTCCCCGTCGATGGCCTCGGTGTCGGAGGAGTCTATGGATCCATCTGATTTGGATCGGGAGGAGGGAGACCTGAAGGCCTACATTCGTTCCCTGCCCACCCGTGCAGACCTAGAACGCTACGTGTCCCGGATGGAGGCCGCGTACAAGGCAGAGATGGTGGGTCTCAAGGCTGATGTGGCTCATATTGGCTCCCGCCTAGTGGACCTCGAATCACACCAAGAGGAGGTGACCACTAGACTAGACCACCATCACCAGGTGCTCCAAGACCATACGGCCCAATTGCATGGCCTTATCTACCAGTTGGATGACCAGGAGAACAGGTCCCGGTGTAACAACATTCGCATAAGGGGGATACCTGAGTCGGTGGAGCCTTCAGCCCTCGCTGACATGGTTCGCTCTGTCTTCAATCAGCTTTTGCAGAAGCCCATTGATTCGCCCCTGGAGATTGACCGTGCGCATCGGGCTCTAGGACCGAGGGCTACTACGCTAACCCACCCAAGGGATGTCATTTGCAGAGTGCACTTCTACGCCGTGAAGGAGGCGGTAATGTCAGCTGCTCGTGCGTCCGATGAGATCCAGTTCAATGGCTCCCCGATTCTCCTGCTGGCGGATCTTTCTCGCCGTACCCTCCAGATGCGTAGGGCCCTCAAGCCCCTCCTGGAAGTCCTCCGCTGCAACAACATCACTTATCGATGGGGATATCCGTTCCACCTTATCGCATCCCGCGATGGCAAATCCTCCATCTTCCGCCACCTGGGCGACCTTCCACGGTTCCTTGGCTTTTTTCAACTGGCCCAAGTTGCCCTCCCTGATTGGCCCTATACCACAAGCTTCCTATTGCATTTTTAAAAATCCATTAGCAGGCTGGGTATGGCTCCCAGCCTGTAGATGCAGAGGCGGAATGGGGTGGGGGCTGAGCAGACACAGAACGGGTCGGGGAAGAAGAGACACGGGGAGGCAGTGCAGGTACGGAGGGCAGCGGGGGGAATGCAGTCACAGCAGTCTCTCTTCCCCGCTGGTGCCGGCTGCAGCGGTCTGTGTCCCCACTGCCTTTGCCGATACAGGCAGGGAGAGCAGCAGGGATTGAAAGGGACAAAGACCGCTGCAGCCAGCACCAGGGGGGAGGAGAACGGAGGAGCAAAATCAACTCCCATCACTTGACTCTGATGAGAACGGGGCTTGCCCCTAAAACGCGTCAATCTTGGCTGACTGCGGCCGGTGGACGGTGATGTGACCAGAGGCAGCTGTGGTACATAGTCAGGGTGATACCATGTTGGGTTTCTACGCCGTGAAGGAGGCGGTAATGTCAGCTGCTCGTGCATCCGATGAGATCCAGTTCAATGGCTCCCCGATTCTCCTGCTGGCGGCTCTTTCTCGCCGTACCCTCCAGATGCGTAGGGCCCTCAAGCCCCTCCTGGAAGTCCTCCGCTGCAACAACATCACTTATCGATGGGGATATCCGTTCCACCTTATCGCATCCCGCGATGGCAAATCCTCCATCTTCCGCCACCTGGGCGACCTTCCGCAGTTCCTTGGCTTTTTTCAACTGGCCCAAGTTGCCCTCCCTGATTGGCCCTATACCACAAGCTTCCCCGACCTACCGGTTCGTGACCATTGGCAATCGATATCTCCACGCAGATCCGCTACCTCCACCTCATCGGTGAAGTGACTTGCCCCATTCTCTGCTGGTGGCTCTTCTGCTAGGTTGCCCGGGGCTTCTGTCTCCTAGCAAGTTGATCCATACTGGTGGAGTGGGGACATGGTTCTTGTTATGTTCACCATGTTTTGGATCTAGATGTCATCCACACGCTTTGATACGGAATTGCCTATTTACAGCTGTTGATGCCTCTACGCTTAGGTTTCTCGCCCCGTTCAGTTGGAACTTGTTAGACTTATCAGATGCACCTTGTTTTCATAATTGACTACTATTGCTAGGCTGGTGTTGGGGCGCTGCCCATGAGCAGCTCCCTGGACTGATCGCTCCGCTTGGGCCCCCCTGCCCCCACACTAGGTCACCTGCGTTACTGTAGGTGTGCGGCCATATGGCCAAAGTTAGCTGTTTGGGTTCACTACCCAGAGCCTCTCTTAGAGGTGCGGCTCTGTGGTACCATCCCATCTTGGCTCCCCTTGTGAGCCCCCTTTTTATTTGTACTTATTGTCACCCTTTGTGTCTCCCGTATTGTCTCCCCTTGTTTTTATGTCTGTCCATTGTGTTGTTTTGTCTCTGTGTCCCTGGGGAAGTGTTCAAAGCTGATTTACCGCACTGTTATGTTTATTTTGCTATGTTCCTTGTTTTGTCATGGCCATATCCGTAAGTTCCTTCAATGTGAAAGGGTTTAACCACCCCTCCAAGAGGTCTCAGATCCTTTACCACATGCATAAACAGAGGGTAGATGTTGTGCTCCTTCAGGAGACGCACTTTTGCACTGGGAATCATCCGGCCTGCTCACAGCGCTACTATAAGTAATGGTTCCACAGCACTAATGCTGCTGCTAAGTCTAAAGGCGTCTCCATTGGCATACACAAGACCTGTAAGATCCAAGTGCTGGATTCCTCGATTGACCCCCTTGGGCGTTTTGTTTTTCTAAAAATATTATTAAATGGCTCCATCTATACGATAGCTAATGTTTACTTACCTAATTCCACACAGGTTCCTGCTTGTCTGCGTTACCTGAGGGCTTTGGAATCCTTCGCTGAAGGTGCAATCGTCCTTGGTGGGGACTTCAACTTGCCTCTAGACCCGCGCATTGACTCCTCCTCTGGTAAGAGTTCCATCTCGGCAGCAGACTTACGTAAGTTGAAATCTAAACTTGCCTCCATGCGTCTCCTTGACCTCTGGCGGACTCTACATCCTGCGGACATTGACTATACCTTTTTCTCGCATGCACACAACTCTTATAGTAGAATTGACTACGTGTTTGTCTCTCAGGCCCTACTCGACGCCACGCCTTGCATCAGTATAGGACCGCGAGTGTGGTCGGACCATGCCCCTTTGTTTTGTTCCCTACGTTTTTTTGCACTGCCGCCCAGCTCCCTATTCTGGAGACTGAATGACAACCTCCTTAGCGACGTGGTATGCTGTGCGGAGATCAGGCATGCCATTGCTAATTTTCGGTGTGATCATGCGGCTGACCCGACCTCTCTCCCTGTTAAGTGGGAGACCCTTAAATGCGTGCTGAGGGGTCTTCTTGTCAAACATGGAGCCCGGCTTAAGAAATGGAGGTCCCAAGAAATTGCCTCCCTTTTTCCCAAAATCTCCACTCTGGAGAGCTCCCATAAACTAGAAAGAGATGACTCCATAGGGTTGGAACTCCTTGATACCCGTAAACAACTGCTGGCTCTACTAGACCAAGCCACGCTACGCTATAGAGATCGTTACCTGAAACGCTCATATGAATATGGTGATAAATGTAGCTCCTTCTTAGCCCGCACCCTCCACCCACGCCAGGACCGACATGGTATCCTCTCTATACGCTCCCCTGAGGGCAATATTGTACACTCGAACACTGATATCCTATGGTCCTTCCATGATTATTACTCCACGCTGTATAACATAGATTCCTCCGAACCCTCTAGCACCCCCCTACAGGACCCCTCTGATCTGCCCGATTACTTAGCCAAAACACCCTTACCCGCTATACCATCTGCTTCTCTCGAATCCCTAGACTCCCCTTTTACCATTGAAGAACTTACCAAAACCATTAAAGCCGCAAAAAACGGTAAAGCCCTGGGTCCCGATGGCTATACGGCGAGATTCTTTAAATTGTTTGCACCTGAACTCTCCCCATTGCTCTTAGACACCTTCAACGCCATCTCCCCATCTTGCCCCTTTGCCCCGCAATCTTTACTAGCACATATCTCTCTTATACTGAAACCGGGTAAAGACCCCTCCATGCCTGGGAGTTACCGCCCGATTTCCTTATCAAATTGTATGCCAAGCTGCTGGCCCTATGCTTTCAGCCTCTCCTGCCCACCATTATCCATAATGACCAAGTCGGATTTGTCCCCCTGCGGGAAGCGAGAGACAACACCTCCAAGACCATAGCACTGATTGACCGTGTACAGAAGAGGAGTGTGCCAACCTGCTTGCTTTCCCTGGATGCTGAGAAAGCGTTTGACAGGGTCGGCTGGCGCTTCCTACACGCTTCTCTGACTCGATTGGGACTTGGTGCTCCATTTCTATCCAAAATTATGGCCTTATATTCATCTCCATCTGCCCGTGTTTGCGCGAATAGGAGACTCTCTGACCCCTTTAAAATTTCTAATGGCACCCGTCAGGGGTGTCCCTTGTCTCCCCTACTCTATGTAATCACGATGGAACATCTAGCTAAGGCCATCCGCACAAACCCCTCCATACATGGGATAACGATTGGCTCCAATGAATACAAAGTGGCATTGTATGCAGATGACCTCCTGGTGTACCTGACTCAGCCGAGCCTTTCGTTACCTCATCTTATGGAGGAACTCTCCTCCTTCAGCTCTGTTAGCAACTTCAAAGTAAATTATGATAAATCAGATATGCTGAACATATCCCTCCCCAGTAGAGTCCCTCCCCCTCTCTACGCTCCCGCTTCCCCTTTTCTTGGCAACCCTCCTCCCTTAAATACCTTGGTGTACACATACCCTCTGACCTGTCTCGCTTGTATGAACTCAATTATGTACCATTGATGACCAAGACAGGGGCAGAGCTTCAAGCATGGAGATCTAGACCCCTCTCGTGGTTCGGCCGTATGAATGCACTGAAAATGGACATCCTACCTAAATTCCTGTATCTGTTTCAAACGGTCCCCATACGCATACCTCGCTCCTTTTTTCTCAAGTTGCGGCATATCTTCCGAACGTTTGTTTGGAAGGATACCAAACCCAGACTTAACTATCGCCTGTTGACTAGGCCTAGGTCACGAGGTGGAGCTGGCCTGCCTGATTTCCTCCTCTATTATAAAGCCGCCTTACTGGCTAGGGTCGTGGATTGGTTCCATAGCGCACCACACAAGCAATGGGTATCCTTGGAAACCTCAACCTCCCCGTTACATCCTAAGGCGGCCCTACGGGTACCGTTATCTGACCTGGGCGGCAGCGCAGAATGGCCCCTTCTTGTTTATTCTGTACTATGGTGTTGGCACCACTCTCGCACGCCCTTACAGCTCTCCTCTTTACCGAGCCCCCTGACCCCCTTACTTGACAACCCGCACTTCCCGCCAGGCCTCCACGCTACCTCCTTCCTGGGTTGGGACCGTCAGTTCTGGCCGCAAATTCGCCATACTATTTGTGGCACTGACATGGTTCCCTACCGGACGCTAATCACTCAGGGGTCCTTAGATGGCCGGGCATGGATGCCATACCTACAATTGCTTTTCTCACACTATTCTACCTCTTTGCCCTCCTACACTGCCTCATGGACCATGCTGTGTTGGATTTATATGATAGGGCACATTCCACGACCACACGAAATACCCCGGCCTTGGCTTTCCTGACGCTGCTCTCTTCCCCGATCTCAAGGGCTAAGAAATCCCCTTTGCGGTTCTTCCTCTTTGCGGCCAGACAGGTTATTGCAGGTCATTGGAAGTCCACCCAGAGGCCCCCCTTGTCGGCCTGGCTGACCTGTCTAAATGATATTATGCGCATGGAGGAAATGGTAGCCATGGATACTGACCGCATGGCGTCTTTCCGAGACCTATGGTTGCTATGGATATGCTTCCAAGATTCTGCGGCTTTCCCTACATTTTGGGCATCAATCACATAGTTGGGATGTTTCCTGCCGTTGTCAACCTGCTCCCTATGGATAATGTGGCCTTGACGTCCTCCTATTAGCCTACTGAACGTCAATGTTTAATACACTGGCCCACTACACATACTCGCCTTCCCTGGTGTTTTTGTTGTATTGTGTTGTCTTGTCCTGTCTTGTCTTACGTTCTTCGGTCCGTCTGCCCCCCCTTCTATGTTTATCAGGGCTTACGGCACTGTTATAGGCCCACAGTGATTTAAATTATGTTTTCTAGACTATAGCTACATGGTATGGGCTTCATACCTCCCTATGATCCTGTCAACCTATACTGAGTCCTGTGGACCGCTATGCTGGTATGCCTGTTTTTTTTCCCTCGTTTACATATGCTTTCTGTTTCTTTGTTTTGTTTTCTCATAAAACTAATAAACTTGATTTGATCAAAAAATTAAATAAATAATCCCAACGCTTTATGTACTCCCTTGCACTGCGTGCTGTACGTTGTAACCACATGTTTCTACTAGAGTGAGCTTGGAGTGGTGGCTACTTTTTTTTTGTAACAAAGTTTTGTATTAAATTTCCATAAATAGATTAGACAGTGCACATAGGGTTCAGTACAGATGGTTTTCACTTAGTAAAATGAGTAAAAAAGTACAAAGTGGTTACAAGTGCTATGTGGCTGTCTATGGTAAACAAAGAGTAGATAGAGGAAGACAATTTTGAGAGAGGGAGGAGTAGGAGGGGGAAAGAGTGAAGTGAGTAGTAAATCCATCGGTGTGGTAAATTATTGGTTGCATTGCGAAGTCGGTTCAGTGAGTCCGCTGCCTGTCTCCATTACGGGGGGCACCCACCGCGCCTACGGGAGTCCTCCTATAGATGTCTAAGGGTTTCCACATCTAGTTCAGGGTGTTGGTGTAATACCCAAGGCTCCCAGACCTTCAAAAATTTGGTGTGAGTATCTGTTAGGATACTGGATAACCTTTCATTGGCCATAATGTAGTCCAATCTCTGGGTAAATTCGTGATAGGGGATGATTTGCTTTTTCCAGTTACCTGCTAGGGTCAATTTGGCCGCTAAAAAGGTCTGATGTGCTAGGGAGCTTTGGGATGTGGTTAAGCCAGGTATTGTGGCGTGTAACATGGCCTGTGTGGGAGTCTTAAGAATACGAGTGTTAAACAGGCGGGATAGTAGCGTGAGGCGAACGGACAGGTCCACCAAATGTGGAGCATGTCTCCAGGGAGGGTGCACCCACGGAAGCAGACAGCGGACGAGGTAGGGAATAGGGTAGGGACAAGGTACCAGCGAAACATTACCTTATATGCCACCTCTATATTGGTGAGATTAAGGGAGCATCGTGAGATGTTTTTCCATACCCTTCCCCAGTCCTCCTCAGTCCAATCGATATTGAGGTCAGAGGCCCATTTAGTAGGGTAAGAGTGTAGGTTAACGTGCTTCAGGGAGTTGAGTTTAGAGTATAAGAGCGGCAACAATTTGGGACCATCGGGTGAGTGTAGGCATATATGCTGAAAACAAGTAAGTGGTCTATTTGGGGTTTTCCGTTCTTGTAGAGAAGACACCCAGTGTCGTATTGGTGTCGTATTTGTAGGTATCGGAAAAGTTCCACATCGGGGATCTGTTTGTGTTCTTTAAGGTAGGACCAGGTGGGGACAGTGGTATTGCGAAAGAAGTCATACAGTTTTTGAAACCCATTGTTACTCCACCATTTAAATTGTTCCGGATTAGTATACGCAGGGAGGAATAATGGCTTGGAGAGAAGGGGAAGAAGAGGCAGACAGGGAGACATTAATTCTGCTGAGTATTTCAGGGAGTCCCAAACTTTCAAGGCTTGTCTCATAATAGGGCTAAGCGTAGGGGGCCTATGGTTAGGCGGTAATCACGGGAGGGCTGAGAGTGGTGTTGGGGAACATTCCGGGATTTCCAGCATTGTCCACAGGGGGATATTAGTCGCCCGGTGTATAGTGACAAGGGGTAGTAGTTGGGTTGCTTTATAGTAAGGATGGGCGGCATGTTCGAGTCGAACATAGGTTCGACTCGAACATAGCATGTTCTAGCGTTGGCTGAACGCCGAACATTACGGGATGCCCGCGGTCTGTTCGACCGCGGCACATCCCACAATGCACATTGTTCGGCTCATCCCTACTTTAATGTAAAGTAATATATTGGGTAGACCTATACCCCCTTCTTTTTTATGTTTGTATAATGTGGACTTAGAGACTCTAGGTCTCATAGGGTGCCAGATAAATGTTAGAATTCGTTTCTGTAGAGATCGTAATGCAAAGAATGATATAGCAATTGGCAAGACTCTAAAGAAATACAAAAACTTAGGGAGGATAGACATCTTAACTGCTGCCACTCTTCCGAACCATGACAATTTATGGCGTTTCCAGCTAGTAATCAGAGATTTTAGATGTTGGAATAGAGGTATATAATTAGCTGTGTATAGTGCAGCATAGGTGGAGGTGATGTTCACACCTAGGTATTTCAGGGATTGTCGTGCCCAGGAAAACGCAAAGTTCTCGCAAAGCCGGTCGTATGCGGGTTGGGTTAGAGAGACATTCAGGGCCTCTGACTTCTTCCAATTCACCACCAAGCCTGAGACCCCTGAGAACAGTTTCAAAATGTGCAGCAGGTTGGGAATAGAGGTGTGAGGTTGGGTGATGGTGAGCATGACATCGTCAGCAAAAAGGCTAGTTTTATATTCCACTCCTGCAACCACAACTCCCTTCACATTAGGATTAGTTCGGATTAGGTGTATCAGGGGCTCAATGGCTAGGGCAAAAAGGATCGGGGATAGAGGGCAGCCCTGACGAGTGCCCCGCTTAATAGCAATGGGGTCGGACACCCGACCCAAATACTTGATTCGGGCCGTGGGTGCAGTATAAAGGGCATGTAACCAGGACAAAAATGGTCCTTGGAAGCCCCACTTAATCAATATGTAGTGTAGATAATCCCATGAGATCGAGTCGAATGCCCGCTGGATATCTAGGGACAACAAAAGGCCTGGGATATTCCTAGTTTTAAGTACATGTATGAGATGGATGATTTTCCTAATGTTGTCTCCCGCTTGCCTCGAGGGGATAAATCCCACCTGGTCTCTGTGGATGATTGTGGGTAGGAATTTGTTGGATCGGTTTATCAATATTTACGTGAGGATTTTAATGTCCATGTTTAAGAGGGATATTTGGCGATGGTTGTTGGGGTCCAGGTAGTCCTTATCCGGTTTAAGGACCATGGAGATATATGCCAATAGTGAGGAGGGGTGCAGTGAGTCACCTTTGCTCAGGGAGTTGAACAATGCGGCCAGTCTAGGAGCTAAGATATCTATCAGTTTTTTGTAGTAGAGGGCGGAAAAGCCATCTGGGCCTGGAGCTTTAGATGTTTTAAGGGATTTAATGGCTAACATTACCTCCTCCTCTGTTACCTCTGAGTGTAAAGATTCAAGGGCAGCTTGGTTCACGGTTGGGAGAGTGATATCTTTAAATAAGGTGTCCGCTCGTTTCCTACAAAATGAGCCTGAAGATGAGTAAAGGTTCGTTAAATTTTTATGAAATAAGTGGACGATTCTATCAGGGTTTGTGGTTATTTTTTCCCTGGGCATTAGGAAGTTTAAGTGGGGTATTCCTTAAGGGTAGTGCTTTTAGTTTGCGAGCTAGCATAGAACCAGGTTTATTAGATCTTGTGAAGAGCTTGTGTTTGGACCATCTAATAATTTTCTCCGTCTGTTTATCTAACAAGAGGTTTAGTTTGGTTTTGACTGTATTAAGGCACGCTAACAGTTGTTTATCAAATCTATCTTTTCATTTTCTGTCAAGCTCCTCGAGCGTGGCGTATAGTTATTTTATCCTACTGTTTCTGTCCCTCTTCCTACGTGAGGCCATTTCTATCAAATGTCCCCTTATGGTAGCTTTATGGGCCTCCCAGAGAGTCACTGGAGAGTCCACTGAGCCAGCATTCAGGGTGAAATATTGACGGGCATGCGACTCAACCTGTTGCAGAAAATCCCAGAAGTCAATGAACTTTTATTTACACACCATAGGTATTGTTTTGGGGTACCGACCACTAGGCATAATCGTTAGCTGCGTGATCTGGCCAAGGGACAGCTTTAATGCGAGCAGAAAGGAATGCGGTCAGAGTGTTTTGCAGAGTGAATACGTGGTCTATCCTACAAAAGGTATGGTGGGGGTTTGAGAAGAAAGTAAAATCCTTAGTGGTCGGGTTCAGTTCTCTCTAGACATCCACCAGATGATGCTCATTCAATATGGTAAGAAGTTTCCCAATTGTATCGGTGAAGGTGGGCTAGCGGGGGGCGGTGGAATTTTATCATTAATAGGATGGAGAACCAAATTAGTATCCCCTGCCAAGAGTAATATACCTCTGGAGTGGTGGGATATAACCCTGAGTAAGTGAGACAAGAATCTAAGCTGGTGGGTGTTGGGGCAGTAGTAAGAAACAATAGTCACGTCTACATCATACAAAGTCCCTATTAGGATCACATAGCGACCAATAGGGTCTGTAATTTGCCTATCACAAACGAATGGCAGGTTCCTACGTAGTGCTATCAGCACTCCCCTCTTTTTTCAGTAAAGTTTGCACTGTAGAAAGTGGGGAAGTTTTTGTGTAGAAATTTTGGGCATGAAGAGGTGGAGAATCTGGTCTCCATGTCAGCAGTAGTAGGAAGATGCCTTATTACGTCTGTGAGGAGAATTCAGACCTTGGATGTTAGGAGAGAATACAGTAAAATCAGTAGCCATGAGCAATAAACATATTAGGAGAGTAATGTATTCCACCGCGGGTAAATACCCTGTAAGTAGAGAGACTCACGTAAAACCATGGAGAGGGTAGTTGGTAGCATATATTCCAGTCCACCGATGGATCAATGGGAGAAGAAAAGCTTGGGGAGAGAGAAGAAACAGGTTACCCGTATATGGAAAAGTAAACATAATAAAACAAACAAAATATAAAACTGTCCCTAAGGACCAGTGTAACGGGTGAGGAGGTGGAACAAGCCAGCTCCTCTCCCGCAGGTCTCATGAGGGGGGTGAAATCACCCGGTCCCTCATAAGAGCAACATTTCAGGTAAACTTGTGTGTAACACACCAGAATATATAGGAATAACAGTTGGTATTGAGAGGCAATCTAACGAATGTATGCCATGTCAGTGAGAACAGTTTAGGGGAAACGGCTTACACCCATAACAACCTAAGGTGCAGTACTTGAAGTGAGGCAAACGATGGTATACGGATTCACCATATGCAGCTGAGCGAGCAGAGGTATTAGACGTCACGTCTAGTGTAATAGCTGGTTAAACGGTGCAGTACATCAGGTAGGATCAGGTTGCGTTGATGTCATCCTCGCCCTCCTTGGGCGATTTTGTTGGGATTGTAGCTTCCTCTCCCAAAGTGGGCTCGGAGAGACCCAACGGGGGGCTTCCCGTGGCTGGTGAGGAAGGCTTCTGCGATGGTGTGAGCAGCGCTAGATCCTGGAGTACCTTCCGTAGTTCAGTAGGTATTGAGATGGAATAGGACTTGCCTTTGTACACGAACTGAAGCTTGAAGGGAAAGCCCCATCTGTAGGCGACCTCATGATTGCGTAGTGATTCCAGTAATGGCCGCATAGCTCGGCGTCGTTGTATAGTTGTAGGTGAAAGGTCTGCGAATACCAGGAACGCGTGTCCCTGGAAGCAGAGTTCCTTCCGGCCTCTGACAGAGCGCAATACTTCCTCCTTGGTGCCGTAAAACGTAAATTTGACAATAATATCCCTCGGGGGGCATCTTGTCGTCTGGGAGCTAATGCTCTATGTATGCGGTTGAACTCCAGGCGTTCTACAGGTATCGATGGTACAAGCTCCTGTATAAGGGCTGTAATGGTAGATTGTATGTCCTCTATGGATTCAGGCAGGCCACGGAAGCGGAGGTTGCAGCGACGCCCACCATGCCCAAGTCCTGTTCGTGGGATTCCATCACTGCAACTACATCGTCCATCTTTTTTTCAATCTGGTCCGTACGAGCGCCAATTTCTCTGAGTTCCCTAGTTAGGGTCTCAGTCAGCTTCTCAGAGATTGCCGCTAGTTCTGTGTGCAGCATGGCCTGGAATTTATTCAGGAGAGCGGCATCTCTGGTGTCTTCCAGGTCGTCTCCCTGAGGGAGGCTGTCCAGAGAGGACGAGTCATGGGTGTCCAGGAGAAGGAGCGGAGATGCGGACACATCAGAAGTGGCACGTGTGCCCGCCATCTTGGCTGTGCCGCGTCTCAGCGTCTGCTGCTTTCTCGCGTCTTTCTGCCTCTTACTGTGCCTCATAACGTTACCCCCAGATGGCTCGAGGGGTCAGATGGATGAATCGAGGGATCTGGTGGTTCGCAGGGTGGGTCTGGTTGCTAATGATTGCTCGTAGGGGACCTGGTGTTGCGGAACTCCCTCAGATCGTGGCCATCTTACTTGGCAGCTCGCCACGCCCCCCTAGGAGTGGTGGCTACTTTAAAGGAGAACTATGAGGTGAGTGCTTTTCACTCACCTCATAGTTCTAGCCGACCTGTGACAATGAGACTGTCACAGGTCGGCTCAGTAGATCGCTCACTTCTCGATCCTGTCACGGCTCTCTGCCGTGACAGGGGAGGGACTGCATTCCCCTCTCCCCGCTCCGATCCTCCAGCGCTGACTGGCGGAACGGACGGGGGGAGGGTGCGGTTACAGCTGGCTCTGCCTCTAGATAGGCAGAGCCAGCTGTCACTCACGCAGCTGGGCGGATCCAGACATAATTGTCGGGATCCGCTTCAGCTGCGGCGTCACAGTATACCGCGAGCCGTAGCTTGCGGTATACTGAGCATAGAGTGACCGGAGGACGCTAGTTTGTGTCCTCTCATTAGACATGTGTGATTCGTTTCGTTCCGAATCGAAATTCGGATGAATTTTCGGAAATTCGGACATTCGGATGTATCCGAATTCCGAATTACAGACATAACGAATGCAAACGAATCCGAATTTCCATTTCCAAAATTCGGTAGTGGTAGTTCGAACGTTCGTCTAGTTTTCGGTTCTTATTCGTTTCTTATTCGTTTCGTTCGTTGGAGCAAAATGACATTAGAGAAGGAGAAAAATATTTTTTCCCCCTCAAATGTCACTTTGCTGCAAACGAACGAACGGAACGAATAAGAAACGAAAAAGAAACAAAACGAACAGAAAACGAAAACGAACGTTCGAACTACCGCTACCGAATTTCGTCCGAATCCGAATTCCGAATCCGAATTGACTTTCACACCCGAATCCCGAAAAACGAAATAACACAAATCCGAATTTAAAACGAAACGAAACAAATTTTTTGGCAGTGCGCTGGTCTACCTCTCATTACCCTAAGTAGAACTATGGGGAAAAGCCCTAACACCCATAGTTCTCCTTTAAAACATACATGTGGAACAAAAGTAGCCACCCTCCAGAAGGAAGTATAGTGTCAGCACAAATTCAGAGATGATTTGAGGATCTACAGCTGAGTGATACACAAATAAGCTAAATTTTTGTTAATAGTTAAGTTACTTGAATACATTTTTAAGATTAAACTCCTGAGTTTAGTGTCACTTTAACTAAATGTAGCAGAAAACTCCTAAGCCCCCATCAACACCTGAGCATTTTGCTACACGTTTCCTGAAGTTGGACAACACTCAACATGAAGAATGCCATTATTTTGCAAAGTTACCTGTTCACATCTGAGCATTATGTTGATTGTATCTTGATGGGTATAGCGTGAAGAAGTGCATCAGTTTTTTTGGCAGCAGAATTGCATCTTTTTGGCCCCATAGACTTCCATGACTTGCGACACAAGTGTTTTCTTGTTTTTTTGCCCCTCACACCAGGTCTCCTCCCCCCTAGAAATCTCAGCCCTGGAAAAGAAAATGGAATATGCTACGCCAACCGGTGGTCCACGGTACACTGGTGGTCTGCAAGAAAATTTTGGTGGTCCGCAATTGCTCCGTGGCTGCCTCTCACTGACTCAAGCAGCAGCTGTCACAAGGAATGCGTGGCTCTCAGTACAGTGCAGGCTCTGCAGGAGGAGGGGCATCTCATCAGTACACGGACTGAGCAGGTTGGGGAGAAGCCAGGTAATAGTGGCTCAGTGTGGGGGAAGGGGAGGCACAGGGGTGGTTGGGGGCAGTGCTGAAGCTAGGGGGGGCATGTGCCCCGGACACCGCTGGCAGAGCCAGTGGCAGATTCGATGGGGGGAAGGGGAACAATTCATATTATTACTGGGGCGGGCGGCAGCACTCCCTCCACCAGCACTGCCACTCCTGCAGGCACAGCCGCACCTATTTATGTATGCATATATACAGTATACTATATGTGTATATAGATATATTCTCATATTTTTTGTTTCCTCATATATAAATATATTTTCATGTGTGTGTGAGTGCGTGTGTATATATATATGTATATATATATATACACACACACACACACACACACACGAGAATATATTTATATATGAGGAAACAAAAATATATTGTCCTTCCCTAATGTGGATGGTTTCATCCACATGTTGAGGGCCCACAGCAACCTTTATGACCCAAGAGATTCTCAATACAAGAGCTGTAGCAAGCAGCAGAGGTCATGGGAGGAAATTGCGAGACAAGTGTACCCGGAATGGGAGACACTGCCACGCAGAAAGATATTAAGGGTAATCTTTATGCCTATAGGGGCCATTCTTTAGGTAGGATGACATATGATGTCACAGATGATACTGCTTTCTGTTGCCAAAATAAAAATGCCCAAAGCTTGAAAACACAATCAAAACACAAATGCAAAAAACACTTCAAAATCCCCATGAAATGCGTACCGCTCAGGTGTGAATGGGGGCTAATGTTGAAATATGTCAAACGTATGTATGTATGTATGTAAGGCCGGGCCTCGGTGGCCTTGCCGGGAATCCGGCCCTGCATAGGACAGCATGTGTTTTAGCTAGACTTGTGTGCAATAAGCAATGTACCAGACACAATGTGTAAAGTTGTTAAATGAGAAGTATTAGGAGAGTAAAATGTACACTTTGCAATACTTAGATTCGGTGTGTGACACTGCGCATGCTGGCTCTATAGATCGAGAGCTGAGCGATCACAAACTGCTGATTGCTCAGCTCACGGTCTTCTCCCTGCAAAGAGCACAGTCCCTGCTACCCAGGGATTCCCCCCTCCCCTCCCTGTTCCTCCACCACTCATTAGAGGGAGAGACAGGGAGGAGGCAGGCTCTATGGAGAGGCAGTGGGGGTGATCCTGACAATATTGTTGGGAAGTTTCCCGCCTGCAGCTCGGCTGTGCGCTGTCAGCATCTAGTGGGCATTAGCCCGTGAGATGCTGACTTTGAGTCACAGAAGCACATTAGTAAATGTACTCCTTTGACCCAAAAGAGGACTAAAGCCCCTAAAAAAGGTTTGGCTTCAGTTCTCTTTTGAAATCAACACATTTCAGGAGCAAAAAGTGTCCTTCAGCAAAAGTGTCCTTCAGCATGGCAGATGCTGACCTGATGGACTTATAAGTCCATCAGGACTTATAATCTACGGCTTGATAGCAGTAGATATAGGCAAAAAAAACGGAGGGTTTAGAACCCCTTTAAGAAATGCATCGGATTATTTTAATGTCATTTTTTTAATGACAGAGGTAACATTTCTTCCCAGATAGCAAGCAATTGAGCTGCAAGTTTGAAAATGACTTTCTAAACTATTGCTAGACTTGCCAAGCTTCACAATTTTGTTACACAATTACAGC
The DNA here is from genome assembly GCF_000935625.1 of Nanorana parkeri. Lineage (NCBI taxonomy): Eukaryota > Metazoa > Chordata > Amphibia > Anura > Dicroglossidae > Nanorana > Nanorana parkeri. The sequence continues at coordinate 59,161 of NW_017306572.1, forward strand.
AAGTCTGCATTGCAAGTCTCCAGATCAATGTGCTTTGCAAAAGTGCTGTACACTCTAACCTGCAGGACTCTTGCTGTAGACTTGCCAAGCGAATTTGCTACAAATTCAAAAAGTGTCAACTAGAACTTGTGCTGCAAGTGTTTTTCAAGCCTACAACTTGCCAGGAATGTGTGCAGCAAGTTAACAAGAATTACAATTTAACCCTGCCACAAGTTTGTGGCAAGTTATCCTTGCTATCTGGTTTAGCGTCTGACAGCCATTCAAATATAGAAAATGCTCTATACTGGGAGAATAAAGGTCAGTTCTCTTAGCCAAAAAGGAGTTGCTTTATGCATGTGTTGATACAAGGAACATAGTGGTAGGAGGAGAGGTACACGTTCATCAGTGTGCTGCTTCTCCCTTATTGTCCAGTCACAGGCTGGGGTTAGGCAAGTGAACCAACTGTATTGCTTAAAGTGGAACTAAAGCCAAAACCTTTTCTTAGAGAGAGGAAGGGAGGGTTATAACTAAATTTTTCTGTCCCATAGCCACAACAGGAAGTGAGAGGAAATCCCCCACAAAGCATGGGAAATACCTGGTTGTCAACAAGGTCACCGGAACTAGTGTCTCCATTGGAAAAGTTCCCCAATATTCATGTTCTGGACACAACTTTTGTGATTCACTTTCAATCTTGCTGATAATGATCACCAGGACAGATAGAGTGGATGCATCTCCATAATGAAAACAGCAATATAAACCCAACAGGTGTGCTAATCCCTCTGAACCAGTCTAAATCTAAAGAAAAAAAAAGTTTTGGCTTTAGTTTAACTTTAACTCCAGTAGAGAGAAGTGAGGTCACCAACCTGCCTGGCAAGGCTGTATAAATGTCATTACCAATGGAAAGGAACCAGAGACCAGATACAGTATGTATATTTTAACTGTGTATTTCGCTGTTTGCCTGCAATTACGCTTTAGGCCTCATTCACACTGCCGTATAATATTCTGCATTTTTTGCCATATGCAGCATATGCAAATGAATGGCCCCATACACATAGCTGCGCATGAAGCCGTATTTTTGCACTGCGTAAAGATGCGCAAAAAAATGGAGCCGGGATGCGTCCGGACTCGGAATATCTGCTTATTTTACGCGTGTGCACACATATATAGGTGTAAAGTTTCTATTAAAAATGATGCATTCTGGGATTGCATACAGTTCACATGTATACGCGCATACATGCTGGTCTATACGCATTTACAAATATGCGTACAATTTTGCTCTTGCGTTGTGTGTGAATGAGACCTTAATGTTCCTTACAGTGGTAAAGTGTGATTTCTAAATATTATTGATTTGCGTGTGTGGGGCAGCTTGATTTGCTCATTATATAATTTTGGATGGAGTGAGGAAGTATTAGAACCCCTGTTAGATTTTTTTACTGCTCTCCGGTGTTTCATTATAGAGAATTTCCCCCCCCTCCATGTCCTGCTGATCATGATTTCACCAGACAAAAGGTAAAAGAAAATCTTCAACTGGAACACAGACAACAGTAATACTGTTTTAGATCTTCTAAAGTCCTAGCTTTTGCCTCCCTGCAAAAAAAAGTGTTTTTTTTTCTGTCTGTAGTGCCATTGAAGAGTTCTCGTCACTTCCTGGAAAAAAAGACCACTTGGTGTCCAGGGAAAGTACATTTACCAGTGTTCCAGCTAATTGGTTTGCTGCATTTTTGCTCACTGTTCTGCTAGAACAGCATCATTATGGGATGGTCAGCTCTAAGAAACCCCACTAATACACATTTAAGGAAGCATGCTTGGAGCACCCTCCTGTATTTGAGCCCTGCAGTCTTGAACTGGCTTGTGACTGATGTGTATTAGTGTCTTACTGTACAGAGCTAAACCATGGAGAAAGAATAATGTATTATTGTAACTGCTGATTACTCATTACACAAAAATAAAATTTAAAGCAGAAGACAGAACACATGCAGGAACAATAGATTTACATTTTAGACAAGCCTGTATTCTGGGAAGTCACAAAAGGGTCTGGGCCATTGTGCTAGGCCTCAGGGACAGACTTGAGGTGTTGGGCCTCAGGGACTGACTCAAGGCACTGGGTCTCGGGGACAGACTCGAGGTACTAGGCCTCAGGACAGGCTCAAAGCACTGGGTCTCAGGGACAGACTCGAGGTGCTTGCCATAGTAACAAATCTGGGTTTCTGGGCATCAGAGGCCAACTCTGTGTGCTGGGCCTTTAGAGGCAGACCTTGTACAGGAATCGCAGAGTTAAAAGGAAGTCTTCCCTTTTTTCTGTTTTACAGAATTTTCCTTCCACAAAGTTCTAGTACTTGGTAGTACTTGGGAGTAGGAAACTTGACATGGATATCAGTTGTATGGGGATATCATCTTCGGAACAGACGATTCAGTCTTTAAGATCCATTTCCTGTGCCTGGTGTTCAGAATACCAAGAACTATCATCTTCACTTCCATCTCAAGAACAATCTATCCAGTCTTCGGAAATCATTTCCTCTGCCTGATATTCAGGATGCAAATAACTATCATCTTCTGTTTCAACACAAGCAGATCAGACTTCAGGGTTCTATACTTTTGCCTGTTACTTATAAAGGTAAACAGAAGTTCTTGACTGAACCTTCTTGAGGATAGGAGAAACAAATGGCAGACATGAGCTGCTGGTATGGGAGACAGGTACCGTAGCTTTAAAAATGACGAGGTTTGCAGCCAGCTGATGTTGGTGCTGCATTTCGGCAAGACAAGCCATGGCTGGGTATGGTTTGCTAAAGTGGCCACAAACCCTTCGGACCTAGAAATGGACCTAATGAAAGCCAGGGTACCTCATGATAAACTGCTATACCACCATGTTGAGGACATGTGCCAGGAAAGGTACATGTGTGTTTTTCTTTTTTGCCAGGTGAAGGAAGGCCAGCAGGTTAGCGTCATTGTGGCACATGATCTTGAAAGATGGCTCAGCTCAGGAGGCTTAGCCTGACCCTGGAGAGCTGCAAGCTGCTCTGGCCCATTGTGGCTCATGTCCCACAGGCCTATGAGCTGCAACAAAACGTGGCAGAGTTTAGCCTGAGAGGTTGCATAAGCCTCGGAGGTTGCATATGCTCTTGGGTGCTTTGGGGGGATTGCTGGTTCTGGAGTCAGAGAATAAGGTCTGTGCGGAGGAGATGTTATAGGTAACTACTCTGCCATCACTGAACAAGACACACAGCAGCACAACTAGCTCCAGTGGTGTGCCCCATCCTTCATCCCTGCCAGCCACCAGAAGATTGAACCTGTGTTAGTCTTGGACACAGTGAAATGTAGCATCCATGTCAATGTTTGCATGGTCATATGAACCCTGCCTCTGAGAGCATGGACCAGTAGAGATGGCCTTCTGGGCAAAAAAAAATTGAGGATGTGTACCTGCAACTGTTGTGGCACAGGTTTTAAACTCGCAGACGGGGGCTGGTTCTATGAGCTAAAATGCAACTGCAAAGCCAGCAGTTTTGCTAAGCTGCCATTAAGAGACTGGGCATGTAGTGTATAAAGCTGTATAAGTGTATAAAGCAGAATTATCTTTGCCTTACTTAAGATGGCTGAGGAGGATTTCTAGAATATGCGACAGTTTGGAGGGAGTTACTGTGCAGTTGAGAAACTATTTTTAAAAAAACAAAAAACGTGCAGTGTCGCAAACATGAATATGCCGCAAGGACACTTCGAAAAAGGCGCATAACAAAGATAAACATTTTCAGTTTGTTAGCATGACATTTTGGTCTTTGTGCCAAAAAAACAGAGAGGATTACTATAAGATGTAATGTGTAGAAGCAGGAACCATAATTAAACAGAAAAGGGATATATCATGCAGCTTATATTATCATGAATTTAAAATGATTAATAGTACTGAAAACCCTTCTGCAAGTCATCGATGCAGTTAGAAACCATGTGCTTATACACAATTACATTTCTGACTTTACATGGCAATAATTGATTTGTTGGATGGGTGTTACCGGATTTGGCCAAGGGGGGCAATACAGAATGGTCCATTCTCTTTTTCTCCATCCATCAGAGAGATGTTTCTGAAATGTCTTTGTACTACAACAACAATCTTTTCTGATGATGCTTTTGCACTCTTAAGGTCAGCTACGTGTGCATGCATTCGGCATACCTATTTATTTTTTTTAGCTAATAAGTGACTTGGTAGGTATAGATACTCTGTATCTCCAGGTAATATAGAAAGCCTTTGGAAATGAATAATGGCCATTGCCATACAAACAGAAGAAAAGCTGGTCGCACACTGGATTCTGCTGGAATAGTTTATTAAGGCTTGTACAACATCACTGGTGTCCTGCCCAAGGCCCGCCCTTCTGACACATTTCACTCAATCACAGTCTGTCTTTTTTTGAAAATAGCCTTTCTGCCAGCAGTTTAGTGTTGTGGGAGCACTGTCTCTATCCAAGAGAAGGCCCAAACAGTACCTCTCACACAGTTCTGTAATCCCTGGAAAGTCTAAAGATCACGTCATCATGCTGCTGGTGTTGCTTTAATCCAAGTCCACTGAGTCCCAAGCATTCACCCCACTGTCTTGAAAGGTCTCTCAATCCCTTTCTTCCTGGCCTTCCATGTCCTTTACTCCAGGCAGGAACTCTAGGAACATAATAAGAAACTTAAAAGCATATTGAATAGGATTAGGACTTTAACTACACTAATCCTGGATAGCATTACCCGTTCTCTAATTGTTTATTGTTGTCTAGAGTTGCCCTTTACAGCTCCTACTTCAATATCTCTAGAGTTTTACTTTATGAAGAAACCCTTGTAATTCTATATAACAATCACATGAATTGAATGTAGTTCTTACAGTAACATGTTAAAAATACATGTTTATATGGATCCTATAAGCAGAGTTTTTATGCAGACGTGACTAATAGCACAAAAGGTGTGAGAAAAACTTGAGCTAAACAGATGGAGTTTTAATATTGTAGATATCAGAAAGAATTACGCTCTGTTTGCTATAAAGCTTTTAAACTAATACTGCAGTAGCCTTTTGTTTATTTTGGTCTGTTTGCTTGTTAATTTATTTTCTTTGTAAGGTTGTGTATTTTGACAGCTGAAAACTGCCTTTGTTACATTCAGTACTGATCTGCACCCAGAATGTGATAACTTACAGAGCTTATGTTTCTCGGTTGATTTAGTACATAACACTTTGCTCCTGTTCCTCCCAATAATGTACTAGTTAAAGGAGATAGCTGCCATTTCTTACTTCTGCAAATTCTAATTCTCTGGCCGTCTTCAGATCAGAGTTCTGGGTTCACTCTTAACTGCTGTATGTCAGTTACTCAGAAAGTATTGAAGGCAGAGAATTACCATAACTGCCAGGTAGTTAGCATGTTCAGAAGCAGTCCCTATAGTTGTCTATACACAGACTGCCTTTAAAATACTTGTAAAAAGACAGTTAATCTGGTTGTTGTCAGTCAAACAGGAAAAAATGAAAAGCAGGAACAGGTTCAGATGGAGGGTAGTTCATACTGGACTAGTGTGCAGATAACAAACCGGTGGTACATTTCCTGAAGGTAAAACCAACTGACATTCTTATTTCTAAGATATTTCTTTCAGCTGAAGGGTTACAGTGCTAAATGGTTTTCCATTTAATTTAGATGCTTTTTGCACTTTTAGGAAAAAAGTAAAAACGCCTTTAAGTAACGTCCAGTAGCAGGCATTTGTTCCATATTCAGATACCTAACATGATTAAAAATGCCTCTGGTGTTATGGACAGATCTGAGCTGCATGTATTTCTTCAGTTAAAAACAGACCCAAATGGATCCTCTGGATTAGAAACCCAAATAAAATGTACACCTCACTGAAAATCCATGGACACGATAGAAATTGTGTCATCTATGCACCTATGCACCAAGGTCAAGGTAAAGAGGAAGTAAAGTGTTCCATTAAAAAATTGCTGACAGGCAGGTTTTTTTTTTTTTTTTTTACGGCAGCAGAGTCTGTGTAAAGAAGGGTACATATGCAGTGAATTTCGTCAGATTCAGCAGGAATTGGCTGAAATTCGCTGCGTTGGTGAGCCTATTCCATCTGCAGAAATCGATCTTTAGATTGACTTCTGCTGAAGGAACATGTTGGAAAATGTAAGGCAATACGGAGCTTGCAGCCAATTAAAGGCATGTCAAAATACAAAGGGCATGTGCAGCTCAGTGCACAGGCTTGGCAAAGTCCTGTACTGAAACAAAGGAACTCCCATGCAAATGCGTGGGAGTTACCTCTTGCCCCCCAATCAAGAGGCAGAAGATGACAAACCCAAAAGAAGACCAGGTGAAGATGGAAGCAAGACAAATCCAATGGCAGGTAAAAGAGCTCCTGTTTATGTATTTTATCTGTGTATATAGCTATTTGCCTGTAGTTCAGCTTTAAAGAAGAACTCCAGGCAAAATGTTTATTAACCCTTCCTGTAGGGCTAACCCCCCGCACTTCAAGGGTTAACTGCTCATTTTATCGAGGTGCTAAAAAAATTATACCCAAGACCGGATTTACTCTCTCTACCTGCCCATGATGGGTTCTCTTTGAACCTGTCACCCCCAATACAGGAGTTTGGGCACAGTACTGTGCTGGCTCTCCTGGGACACCTGAGTTGAGAAGTCTGCGAGTGCAGCTCTCCCGTCTCAGTGTTCACACGGAGCAGAGTGGAGACTCCACTCTCCATCCTGAACTACCATGTCGTTGTCCCGGGTCCCCAGAAGAGCGGGGGACCCCGACAACCACGGCTGGGAGGGAGGCGGCCAGCAGGGAGAGTTAGCCAGAGGTGGGGGGCGGGCCATGGAGGGGGGACCTGCAGGCTAATCACATGTGATCTCGGCATTGCACAAAACAAGTTGCAGCTTCCCTGCTCTACATTTAGCTCTGCTTGCCCAAAGCAGGGCTAAATGTAGCAAATAAACGAAATAAACTACCTACCCGGTGCCCAGAACTGTATGTTCCAGGCCTCGGGCGATAGGAATTCCACACCCCTGTCACCCCTCTACTCCGTGCCGCCCCAAGGCCAGGCCTGGTTGGCCTTGTGGGAAATACAGCCCTGGTTATACTCACCCAAACTGCTGAGCCAACTCCCTGCTTCTCTGGTCTCTGAAGCATGTCTCCTTCTACGCTGCAGCTTTGGAATGTTCCCCAGCATCCTCACGTCTATACACTGTGTGCTGATTTACGGGACCTTAGACCACTGCAGCTGAGGACGAGAGACCCTGGAAGGACCGGTCGAAGAGCAAGGCGGCTCGGAGGATCGGGTGAGTATAACTTTTAGTTTTTAGTATCTAGACAAAAACGCGCATTTATCCCTTGCAGTACAAGGGTAGCCCCACTGTAAGTGTTAATAATAGTTTTGCCCAGAGTTCTTCTGTAAGTCTCAATAGGAACTGTTTTTTTTTTTATTTCATTACCATAGATTTTTCTATGGATAAGCTGGAATTATAATGGTTATCCTGATGAAATAAGTTATCACAACATTGCGTAACACATTTGCTGCTAGATCCAATTCCTATTATTATCATTGTCATTGACGTTAAAACAAATATATATATGTAAGCCATTACTTATCTAGTTCAGACAATTCTACTTGCCTGGCTGTCTATGGCTTGTGTACTTTCTAAGTTAGGGGAAAGTAAAAAAGTCTGATGTTCATGCTTGCTTCAGATCACTAACCCAGAAGGCACTGACGCCAGTGGTTGTGCAGACAGCCAGGAAATTGACATTTTCAAAAAGAGAGGTTAGCAATGTGAGCCTCCATATTTCTTTAGTACAGATTTTGTTTAGAGGAGGCCTTTTCTGAGATAAGCCACTGACCCAGAATAAGTATAGGATTTTTGACTTTTTTCTCTCACTTTCCTGATCTGCAATTTAGTTCAAGTTCAATAACTCAAAAAGTAGTGACGCCAGAGGGACAGCATATGTGCCAGGCAATCAGCATTTGCAAAAGCAATGCCAACCTCCATGTTCCTCTCAATAAAGGACCAAACACAATGCATATGAGCTGTTTACCACTAGGGGGAGTGAAATAAAAGGAGTGCATTGTTATAACCTGTAAGGCATAGCAATGAATTGTGCAATTCATTTTCGCAATATTAGTTGTTTCTTTGAAGTCAAGACACCTTCTTTTTCAACAGTAATGTGTAAGAAATGTAAATACTAACAGAACTGATTTCATAATAACAGTCCTCTATGTGACAAATAGAGATGAGCTTGGGATTTGGGTGGAGCATAAGTTGGACCTGAACCCAGTCTGTCCGTTGTTCGGTCCGCCTGCACGCACCTTCAGCTAATGTATCACTAGATGACAAATCCCCTCCGGCTTCTGTTTGAGATTATAAACAACCCTGCAGGGATTCTGGGTGACGCCACTGACCAAATATGATGGTCATGATCATATTTAGTCAATGACATCACCTACATTCCTTGACACTGTGCTTATATTTCAGGAGTCCCAGGAAGCAGTCTTTTAGGACAGTAGTAGTGGTGGGACACCTTCATCATGACAGGAGATGTACATTCTTGGGCATTAGTCATCGTGATTCACATGGATCTTCATTGCTGTCGATGTTATTGAACTTGGATTTACATTGGGGGACGTTGCTGTTTATTTATTTTTTTCAATTAAAGGACTTTTTCTACAGGGTGGGTATTTTTAGTTACTTTTTCCAATTTTTTATTTATTGTGCGTAAGTTATACTCATTCAGGAGGGGGCGGGAATATCTGGGGAGCCCCTTATATCAAAGGGAACTTTCAGATTCCGAATGTCCTTATTAACAGGCTTTGCCACCCCCCCTTGCAAGGTACCCTCTCAATATAGAAGGCAGGTGGCGCTTATGGCTCAAAAGGGGGGATCACTTTAAGAGAAAAAGAAAAAAAAATCATAAAAGACCCTTATTTAGGCATGCTGTCTGGCTTGCCAAGAAAGGAGGTCAGCAAGCCTGTGCCTCACACTTCTGAACCATAAGAGGCCACGTGCCTTCAACATTGGGAGGGTACCTTGCAAGGGGACGGGGGGCGGTAAAGCCTTCCCACACCTTGCAAGGCACCTTGGTCCAATGTCCAACATGGGGACAAGGGCTTCATCCACACATCCTGTCCCCCAAAAGGAATAAGGAGGGTCTGCAAATCTGTGGGAGTATCAGAATCTAGAAGCCCTCTTTAAAAAAGGGGCACCCAGGTATACAACCCTCTTACCTGAATGAGTACACGGTACATGGTACATAGTGCATAAAAACACCTGCACTGTAGAAAAAAAAAAAGAAGAAATAAACAATGTCCAAAGATGTAACAATGCCCCACCGATTGCCTGTCCAATTTCGTTCACACCACTACTTCTGTTACAAATGACAGGTCCCCAGTGCTGCTGGAATGTAAATTAAAGTGCTTGACTCTCAGTTTGAGCCTCTTGAAATGAGTAGGTGTCCCTAATGACGAATGCGAGTCTGACAGGCTGGGGAGCCCAGTGTCTTAGGGCCAATGGTCCTTCCCAGCCAAGTAAACAGTGTCACATGCCCTCGAATTGAGAGCTGCATTTTGTGCCCTACGTGCCTTCCTGCCAATGATTTCCAACAAAACAGTTTTAGTGACCATGGACAAAATGACAGCAGGGGCATATGTGAGAAGACCATGTGGAACAAGGAGCTGCTCATTACTGAGGGAAGAAGAATCTATTATGAACCAGTTAGTTGAAGAATGTCACCAACACACCAAAACAATAGTTACAGCAATTAAGTGTTGAAGGGGGCCACACAGGGTCCCCTTCATCAGTCTCAGAGATGACATGTCTAAACAATACTCAATGTGAGACCAAATTATCGTATATAGAATGTAAGATATATCTTATTCATAGGCACACACAGGCAGTCATCAGCCACCAGCTACCAAGACATGTTGTTGAAGCAGAAAATGACAAGGAAATTAAAGAGCAGAACAAGCCAGACAGTTCTACAAATATATTAACATGTCATATCTTTCAGTTCAAATTTCCCGGCACTTGGGTTACTCACAGACATGATCACAAGGTGCAATCTGAGTCACCTCTCCCTTCACTCCAGTTTCATGCAGTCCAGCTATAATGTATAAGTTGAACAATCTGCTTAGTACATTCTGCACAGCGATTGCGGGTCACCCGCCAGCGAAGATAGATTGAGTGCCTGTGTAATGAATAAACCATATGTATCCATACCACGTGGTAATGGGGGTGGAAGTGAGAAGACACTATCACTCCAAAGATGCTGAAGAACATGTCTTTTATTGACTTATGTCAGTACAATCACATAATAGTGACATTTTGGGGTCACACAGGATCCCCTTCATGTGTGGACAGCACAGTGGCGTAGTGGTTAGCACTTCTGCCTTGCAGCACTGGAGGTCCAACTGCAAGATCTGCAAGGAGTTTGCATGTTCTCCCTGTGCTTGTGTGGGTTTCTTGCAGGTACTCCGGTTTCCTTCCACACTCCAAAGACATGCTGGAAGGTTAATTGGCCCCATGTCTAAATTGGCCTTGTGTGCATGTGAGATAGGCACCTTAGATTGTAAGCTCCTACGTAAAGTGCTGCATATAATTTTTGGTGCTATATAAATGCCTGTAATAAATAAAGAAATAAATGTGTCACATGATTTTGACTGATGAAGGAGATCTTTTGTGTGATTATGTGATTGTACAGACATACGTCAATTAAAGACATGTTCTTCAGTATCTGTGGAGTGTCGAAGTCTTCTCACTTGCACATTTGTTACAGCGCCATCCATTTGTCACTGCAGCACCAACTAAATTCTGGGGACCAGATGGTTAGGAGTGTGATGGGTTAATGGACTGTAATGGAGGGTGGAGCGAATCTAGGGACATTGACGCACTTCATCCACAAGCTGTCTTTGTCAGTACATACTAAATTCCCTGCCACTGCTCTTTTTCACTCCACTAGTCAATGTGCTTCCTACTTTTGACATGAAAAGGGTTGGCCTGCAAAGTCTGGATCTGTTTGGGACAAACTTCTTAAGTATCCATGGCTTACACACTTTACAGCATCAGGCTCCAGTCACACAGGAGCGGTTGTCTGCGCGTATTCGACCATACGAACAACATAAAAAACAATGCACTTTAGGGCCGGTTCACACCACAAAGAGTGATTCCAGAGCGTCCGGCCTCTGGAACACACTGCAAATGCAACCCGGCCGGCTCTCTGCTTTCAGGGGCGGGAGGGGGCGTGGCGGTGCATGAAAGTCAATGGCACCACAGCCATGCCCCACACCCGCAGTGCGATTGCTGGCACCCGAACGCGTGGCACATTAGTGCCTGCATTCTGGTCCAGTACGATCTGCAAAAATAGTGCACAGCATTTTTGCAGATCACACTGGACCGGAACGCAGGCACTAATGTGCCATGCGTTCGGGTGCCGGTGATCGCACTGCATGCGGAGGGCCGTGGCTGCGGTGCCATTGACTTCAATGCATGCCCCTTCCCACCTTTGAATGCAGGGAACCTGGCCGGGTTGTGTTCCAGAGGACGAACGCTCTGGAACGCACTCTTTGTGGCGTGAACCGGCCCTTAATGTGCATTGTTCAGATTTTTGCGGTAGCCATGCAGTACGAAACTGCAGCAAAATACTCCAAGTACGATCTTTTGACAGATTCCGCACATTTGTGGCTATAGTAACAGCCGCAAACGAGCGGAATCCGTGCAGGTGAAATATTTTAGCGTTTGCGTGCCGTGCAATCTTTGTGAATGGAGCCTTAACTAGCCCCTATAGTAGTTCACAGAGCACTTTCCAAGAAAGGTGCAGGGATGCACAATTCCATATAAAAAATAATAGATTATCAACTCCAGCATGATGACCTGTGTTCACAAAAATGCCTCCATATTTAGTTCATTACTTAAGGCATTTAGATTTGTATTTATATTGTGCATTGATTTTGCTTCTTTTTAAGGCAAGACTTTATTTTTGACACTTCTTCATGCAGGTAGTTATCAGTGATATATACCTCACAATTTAATTCCTTCTACTTTTGATCCATGGAATTTTTTTATCTTCTCGGTTGATGCACATTTTATAATATCAAACAACTTCACACTACTACTATAGTTTACAGATACTGCAGTGGTCACATTTAAACATACCTTTCAATGATTTACAAATATGAACTAGGATGTCTTTCAGGTTCAAGGCACATCTGTCCACAAGGCTCAGCTTTTCACCTACAATTTTATTACATTAATTTTCCAGCATAAGCATTAGTCAATGCTTTCCAAGTAATGTGTGTAACATATTCCACTGAGAGCTAGATACAGTATGTTACTGGGGCCAAGGATGGTGACTTGTGAAGTCTTCAATACATTTCCTGACTTCTGAATTTCAAGTCCAGAAATTCAATCTCTGCAAGACTGAATTTATACAGTATGGCAGGAAGATGTTATTATTATTGCTATTGAGGGACGAGATGAAAGAAAATAATCCCTCCCATTCCCTTAATTTCCAATTATTATAGGGGGCTTTGCATCCCAGAAACAAATAGCCTCATAGGGGAGGTCTTTTCCTATTTTTGTGAATTTTTTGTAATATATATAAAGGTGGGAAATTGTATTCCTTCACCCATAAATAATCATATTAATTGTTTGAGAGTAATACCTCTTTGAAGGCCGATTACTACAGGTTATTGATCCTACCTACCAACCAGCGGCGAAACTACCAGGGTCGCAGCTGTCGCCGGTGCGACTGAGCCCTGGCGTTCCACCACTTGGGGGGGGGCAGGAAGGAAGAACGGTCCACGACCGTGGCAGTGGAGTAACAACCGGGGTGGCTCCCCCAAGCGCAAAGGCAGACGGACGAGCGGGAGGGGGTTGCGCCGGTCGCCAGCAGTGAAGCAGGCGGGCGGGCCGGCCATGAACACAGCCGCGAGGACCCAGCAGCAGCCGTCCTAATACTACAGAGAGGCAGATGTTTCCGCCGCTGTCCCCCACGGTAGTGTGTTTTTTTTTAGAGCCTGCTTGAGTTTTTAAGTAATTAAAACAGCCTTCTAACATACAGGGTACTACAAGTCCCAGCAGGCACTCACGGTCCCTGTACACCTCTCACATATCACCCAGGGAACTAATGCAGGGGGCTTGCATGCTGGAACTTGTAGTTCCCTGGGTGATTTATATGTGGGGGTGTAAAATGACAATGAGGGCATGATGGGACTTTTAGTTCCCTGGGTGATGTGGGGTTCTCCCCAAAATCCTACCAGACGCTTTAGGTCTGGTAGGAATTTTAAGGGGGAACTCCAGCCCCAAAAAATGTGGAAAAAACGTGGGGTTCCCCCTAACAGTCCTACCAGACACTTGACCCGAGCACTGGCAGGGCAGGAAAGGGGGGGGATGATCGAGCGGACCCCCCTCCCTGCGCCTTACCAGGCCACGCGCCCTTGGCATTGGGAGGGTGTCCCCATGCCGATGGGGACAAGGGCCTCTTCCCCACAACCCTGACCCGGTGGTTGTGGGGGTCTGCGGGCAAGGGGGCTTATATGCATCGGGGTAGCCCTTTAAATAAGGGGGCCCCCAGATGCCGCCCCCCCCCCCCTGTGAATGAGAAAGGGGTACCCATTCACTAAAGGGTTAAATCAAATAGTTAGTAAAAAGTCCAAACTTTTGATACAATCCTTTAATTGAAAAAAAAAAAAACAGTCAATTTTTTTTCCCTAATGTCATTTTGCTGCAACGAAATTTCGTCCATAAACGAAATTTCGACCGGACTACAGCTAACGAATTTCGTCCGAATCCGAATTCCAAAACGAATTTAATTGCGGACCCGAATCCGAAAAACAAAATAATGCAAAATCCGAATCAAAACGAAACTAAATTAAACACATTTTTTGCTTGTGCACATGTCTACTTCCAGGTGCCATTGTAATGAGATAATCAATGTTATTCACTTCACCTCTCATAATGTTATGGCATTTTTAGTTACACCACTTGTAGCACTAATGAAGAGGGATTGTTTTTTACCCCTGAAACAAGTTGAATGTCTTTTATGCGTGAGCATAAAAAAAAAAAAGGGATTTGGACTTTGTCGGTCTGGCGCTCCTTCTTTAGGTGCGTGCTCCATTTTCTAAGAAACTGAAAAGTCAAGCAGGTGCCCCCCTGTGGCCTGGTCACGTAGCCTGTTATGTCACTTCTAAACAATGAAGAAAAGAAGCCTAAAAAGACTGGGATGCATTGCATAAATGCACTGCAACCTGTCTGGACAACTGGCTCGAGATGTTGTATACATGTGCTTATATATGGTAATATCAAATTATATCAAATAATATCAAAGGTAAAGCTCTGAAGAGCTGCCACTGAATGAGCTGAAAGGCCTGAGTATGCTGCCTGGCTCACAAGGCTGGCTGTGTGGCAGGGTGATGTACGTGCGCAATGATGTCATCCGCATGCGCAGTGGTCCTTTTGACGTCTGCCGGAGGCCATCTTGGTGATGGACGCCGGCAGAGAGAGGGGACCCGGCGGGATAAGGTATGCCGCTGGGTCCCCTCCTCTCTCCTGACACTGTCGGGCTCTCGGTCCGTGACCGACATTTCATAGAGGATGACACCAAAATGACTGTCGCACCCCCCGCACCCCTTTTGTGACGCCACTGCTGTGTGGAATTACAAACCCTTTGGCAGGTAAAGCAGTTCATATTTGTGGTTCAGCTGCATGCCTGAAGTTTTGTTTTAACTGCTTCCCGTCCAACGGGCAGTCAAAAATGGCTGGGCAGGAGCCTTCTAGATGTGGACATCTTGAAACATCCTTTCCTGCCCCTTGTGCGCGTCGCCCAGCGCATGCACGAGTGGGAAAGCTGGCTTAAATGTAAACAGCCACAGATGGCTGTTTACATACAAGCATTCCGACATCTGTAGAGATGACTGATCACTTGTATTTTGCATGTGGGTGTGCGCCCCCCCCCCCCCCCCACCACCACCACCACCA
>NW_017306572.1:74123-87571 GCF_000935625.1 Nanorana parkeri
CTACCCCCCCCCCCCCCCCCCACCACCACCACCACCACCACCACCACCGGTCCCGGCATGGCATCAGAGGGAGAACAGTACACAATCTCCCCCTGACCTCCCCGCCAGTATTTCGAATGCAGGAAGTGATGTATGTTACACCACTTCCGCATTCAGCTGTCATTCACAGCTACCGGAGAAGGCTATCGGGGAGAAGCTGGTGAAGCAGATCTCTGCTTTATAAGCTTCTCTGGGGGTCCCTAGGTGACATTAGGGGTCTTGGAGACCCCTGATGTGTCCATAGATAGGATCTGTCACTGTATATTGGCTATCTTAGCCCCCTATAAGATAGCAATAAAATTAGGTGAAACAAAAGTTTACATTTTTTTTTACATTTTTTACCAAAAAATGGGTGTGATAATAAATTTTTTCAAACTTTTCTGTACTTTTTCCATTATATAGTAAAAAATAGAACCCCCCAGTGGTGATTAAATACCACCATAAGAAAGCTCTACGTGTTCCCAAAAGATTATATAAAATGAATTTCAGTACAGCGTTGCATGACTGAATACATTTCAGTCAAAGTACTGCAGTACTGAAAAATAGCCTGGTCAGGAAGGGGGTTTAGCACACCGGTCTTTAGTTAAGAAAAATACAGTTTATTGATATAAATTCATGTAACTGCAATGTATGTTGAGCTGACATTCTGACAGCTACACTTTGTTTCCTAGATGATGGTGTTATAATTTAGTGTTTTATGCATTTTCTTTGCTAGTTGGGACTGTCTCCAGACCGGTTGCCCTGTAGGAAGGAAATGATCAGCAGACAGGAACAGCAACTTAGTAAGAAAGTTATTCAGTATAGCCAAGTCTGTCTGGAAGTACATTGTTTTCTTTATATTTATAGAACTGTTTTTTTGCAGATGAATGACAAAATTTTGTCATTGACAAAAAAAATAAAAAATCTCAGAAAAAGCCCTCTCAAAAGTACATAATCAACAGATGTCTTGACTGGCAATACTTTTTTGCGACTTGGCAGCAAAACTTACCATTTATTTCTTTTCAAAAGGGTTACTGTACTGCAATCACCTTATTGTGTACAAAGCATTATATAATCCACTCCCAGCTGCCCAAACACCAAGCTAATGTGGAAGAAATAAGTATATACAAGTGTTCTCAAAAACCTCTATTCTCCTTAGATGTGTAATGTCTGTATAAATGCATACAAGTGTTATATCCTGCAGTTCCTACTTTCACGTGCGTAACTGCTTTGGATTTCTAAGGCCAACTGCAGTGCAGAAAGTTATAAAATATTAAATATATGCACTGTAGATATACAGTATTTTAGTATTTGCATTTCAAAATATATAGGTAAAAAAGTATTTGTTTGTCTATTGAATTATTTCTTCATACTACATGCCTACATATTACACACTGAAGACAGAACATTAAAGTTCAACAATATATGCATGCAATAGCTTTGCATTGACAACATAGCACTCTTTATTAAAGTCACACTAAACTCAGGAGTTAAGTACAATTAAACCTACATTTATTTATTATTTTGCATATACCTACTAGATATATGCTAAAACATTTTAAAAAATTAAAAAGTTAGCAAAATAGGTAAAAACTTACCTGTGTCTCTGCCGCTCGTTTTACATCTAAAGCTTCTCAAGCAGCCATGAAGGATCATGGGGCAGGCGCATGCGCAGTAGAGATCTTTGGCCGAGAGAAGAGACCCAAAGTAAGTCAAAGCACTCAGCCCAGCAGCGTGCACGCGGACAGACTATGTAGGACACAGAAGACACAGCAGTCAGTGCCGGATCAGAGACTGGCGCTGGAGGGACTCCTGAAAACTACTGGAAAGAAGACGATGATTGGATCAAGAGGCACCATTTAAGGTAAGTCTTTAAAGCAGCATGGGGGGGAGGGATTGTGACTTTAATGTCTCTTTAAATCTTAAAAATGAATTCATGTACCCTAACTACTAAGAAACATGTAGCTTATTTGTGTATTGTTCTACTGTATATCCTCAAATCTCTAAATTTGTGCTGACACTGTCCTTTCTTCTGGAAGTGGCTACTTTTGTTCTCCATGGTCTCTGTGTGTGTTGTAAAGTAGCCACCGCTCCAAACTCATGCCGGTGATGGACTACAATCTCATGTTTAGTTAGATCATTTGTATTGAGATTGTAGTCCTTCATGGAAGCGAGTGTGGAGCGGTGGCTACTTTACAACACACACACAGACCATGGGAACAAAAGTAGCCACCCTCCAGAAGGAAGGACAATGTCAGCACAAAGGATCGTTGTGTTCCATGTATCTAAGGCTCCATTCACACCTGAGCACATGCAGTTAGGCACGTTTATTGTGCGTTCATGCGCGCAAACAAAAACGTGCACATTTTAATGAACACGCGTTTTTCTGCACATTCGCCACTATAACCGCAATTAGAACGCCGGCAACTGCCCGAAAAATCGCAGATGTACCTTCTCTCGCGTTGCACATTTTTGTCCGCACAGGTGTGAATGTTTCACATTGGAATGCATTGTCTTTTGTGTTTTGTGCGTTTCCGCACATATCTAAACGCGTTGAAACGTGCAAAAAACGCTTGTGTGAACCGGGCCTTATTGTTTTACTGGTAAAACAAAGCAGTTTTTTTAATGTGCAATCATTACATTTTCCAAATCCTGCTGTTCTATTACACTTTGATGACTATGGTGGATGCAAGCATGAAAAAAAAGATGAAAAAAATGTGGCACAGTTGCAAAAAGCTCTGCTGGTCTTAGAGACAGTCACACTCTCAGATATGATTTATACAGTACAAAAGGTTTTACTCAACTCTTTGACTATTGTTGCTTGTACTGGGTGCTAAGACATATTTTAAATGTATGCATGAATTCTGTTTTGTTACAGCTGGTCACTGTTTTCTGTAGCTGTCATACTTCATCAAAGTTTATTCATAACAGAACAGAAAAGAGCTAGATTTTGTTTTATATTTCTCTTCTGGAAAGCAAGAATTGGTAATATGTTCTCTGCTTACTGCAACAGAGATAGTTGGCTTATAAAATGTTTTAATTTACCATTGCTATCTCTGGCTTTGTTGCAAAGCACAGGTATGGTGCTCTCTCTCTCTCTCTCTCTCTCTCTCTTCCCCCCTCTCCCCTTCCTCTCTCTCCACCCCCCACCCCCCCTCTTTCCTGTTGTCCTAGCTTGCTGCTCTTTCTTGTTGTAGCACATTTTGGAAACTCTGCTCAAAATGTATCAGTACTTTATAGAAGCTAGGCAGGAACCTTCCCCATGCATAAACTATGAGCCCATGTATTACTAAGTGTACAGAGTGGGCAAGTGGTCAAAACTGTTGGAAATGCAACAGCATATTTTAATGTACTGATTGTATTACTGATATGTAATTTGTCTTTTCAGCTGTAGATGACAGTATAGTGCGATGTTACTCTCTATATGCATGCTTATCTATGATACACAGGAAGCTTTTTTTCTCCCTATATGTTTTCCCCACAATGCTGTATTCAGATGTAATATTCTTTTAAGCAAATAGAACTTAATTCAGCATTCCTCAAGATCTCAGTGCTTCATACACATAACCAACAAAAACTACCCTAGTGGAGAGGTGCTATCTTGCCAATTTTGTTCCTAACCAAAAAGCAGTAAAACAACATAACATCTAATATTCATGATGGAGTAAGTTTTGGCTACAAAGGGGCATCAAGAAAATTATATTTGTTTTACTCACCTTCAGCTGCCTGTAGTATGTTCTGCAGTATGTGTTACATGGTTTTGGAGTCTGACATTCCATCCTTTTTGGACCCAAAGTTGTAGTTATAGTTTCACATTACCATCTTAAAATGTATGGGCATAACAGAAGATCTTCTTAGTTTGCAGCAGAACTCCTGTCCTTAAACTGGGCATCACTGGGAATTGGTTATGGTATGGTTATTGTTCACATGTTATTGTGGGTGACTACTTAGGACACTAGTAAGTGGAGTGAGCTGGTGGCTGGGAGAGCTGAAGCACCACAGGATTCCACAAGATGGGCAGCGGTGGTGCTCCTATACAGGCCATTCAGACAAGTGACCTTATTCAATAAAGAATGCTAATTCTTAAAGCACAAGTTTACTTTTATACAAAAAAACAAACAGCTCACCTTCTCTAGCTTCCTATATTTATCAGATCTAGACACCCCCAACCAGGAGCTTACTTACCTCTGCTTAGAGATGCTGAGTGTTATGGGGGATAGATTGGGTTAGCAAGCCAAGGTGGGCTGCTAGTTTTTCAGGATTTCTTTTGGGATTTTGTATAAAAGTAATTTTATCCTTTAAAGCCCAACTACAACAAAAATCTTAATTCAAGAAGATTAACATTGTCATTATTTTCAGTCTGCTTAGGCAGGAGACTTACAGGGCTATTCACTAAAGGGTAAAGCGTTTGGAGAATGCAGGAGAATTTAACAATCTAGGACAACATAGCTGAACAGGAAAGTGAGCTGAATTGGAGAATTTTTCCAAATCAGCTATCTTGTCCTAGATTGTTCACTTCTCCTGACTTCTCCAAACTCTTCACCCTCTTGTGAATAACCCTGTTAGACGTGTTCACTTCTCTGAGCTGTTCATATGAGTGATATGAGTGTCCTTAAAGGAGAACTATGGGGTCAGTGTTTTTCCCCATAGTTCTCCTTAGGGTAACGGGAGGACACAAACTAGCGTCCTCCCGTTACCCTAAGCTCAGTATACCGCGAGCTACAGCTTTTTTATGCTACAGCATAAAAAAAAAGGAAGGGAGGTTGGGGTGGGGAGGGGGTAAGGGTCCATAAGAACAGCAGCATGGAGTAGGGGGCCGCTAGCCAGAAACAGATTCTGAAATAACAGCATCTTAGGAGTTCAGGAGAGATTACATTCTTAGAATGTGTAATCCAGCCAATAAAACCAGACTCTTCAAAAGCACTCTCCTTTATGGTGGAGAGCTGCAGTCAACTCCTCCATGATCTGTATATCTTCAACTTTTTGAAGCTAGAGTTTAAGAGGGTTAGAGCGTTTCCAGTAAAGGGAAATACAAACTGTGGCCGCATCAGGTAGATCAGAAGGGAGTGCTTGCAGTGGAGACATATGCAGGAGCAAGACAGCCAGATTGTCTACCAACTGTACACCAGTAAATTAGAAAATGAAATGCAAAATAGAATCTCAGAAGTCACGCAGTTTTGGACACGTCCAAAAAATATGTAGAATGGTACCAACTGCTGCCCGTACCTCCAACATCGGTGGGTGCACTTATGCAAAGTCGCGTGAACATAGTACCACCTGGTAAGAATCATATATCCCAACCCTGGAATGGAACTTGAGACCGAAGCTTTGTGAGCAAATAAAGAAGAGCGTAAATATTTTGTAGTATGATTGATGAGGGCAGCAGAGATACCTCACAGTCATATTTAAACTCAGTGTATGAACCTGTAGAAAACAGCAGAACATTACCAGCCATCTCTGATTTAGAGAATAAAGAGTTCCCTGCAAAAAGAGCGAGAACTCCTGTATACCTTGAGGTGTCTGCTTTCCAAAATATGGCCATTTTGTTGTTTTTTTTGTGGTCCTTTAAAAATGTAGTAAGTAGTCAGGAAATCTGATGCATAATTTATGCACCTTGAAACCCTGGAGATGCTCCTTGGATTTTGGGCCCCTCTATGCAACTACATAGCAAAAAAAGGTTCACACATGTGGTATCTTTTATACTCAGAAAGTGTGACAGAGTGTGTGTGGGTGTAATTCTAAGTATGTTCATGCTGTGTGAGAGAATTAAATTACTAAATGTGGGAAAAAAACTTTCCCACATTTTCTCATTTTCCAAAAACGTGTGTTAAAAAATTAAATCTTCAAAAGACTCACATGCCTCTTAGCAAATACGCTGGGGTGCTTGCTTTTCAAAATGTTTTCATTTTTTCTGTGTTTCTACTATCGTGGTGTTTCAGGGTCTCCAAAATTGTGATGAGTAGTCTGAAAATCAAATGTGGAAATCATGTCCATTGAAAGCCTGAAGGTGCTACTTGGAGTTTGGGCTCCCTTATGTGTCTAGACTGTGAAAAGGTCTCACATATGTGGTATCACCATACTGAGGAGGAGCAGGGGCGTATTTGCCGTGAGGCAAACAAGGCGTTTGCCTTGGGCGGCACTCCCCAGAGGGGCGGCGAAAATGCCGCAGCCCGGTAACCTCGTGAAGTAACGGGAATCGGAGACCAGGAGGAGTCGGCCAGGAGGATGCAGCGAGCGGATGGTGAGCCGGAGGCAGCGGGGGATGGTGAGCAGGTGGCAGCAAGGGACGTGAGCTGGAGGCAGCAGGGGGCAGCCGCAGCAAGGGACGTCAGTAGAAGGGGACAGGTCCGGGACGGTGAGGAGGAGGCGGGTCCGGGACGGGTCCCCGCAGCTTTGATCGGGCTACGTGGGAGGAGGAGGCTGCAAGAAGGGGGCGGAGGAAATTGGTTCCCTTAATCGCCTGGGAAAGGAAGTGAGTGAGGGAGGGGGAATCTGTAATGTGGGGCCGATCTGTTGATGCAGGATAGGGTGGGGGATGTGTGGCTGTTGGGGGATGTGTGGCTGTGCAGCATGGGAGTGCAATCTTAATGCAGCATGTGGTGGGGGAGGGGGGATGTGTGGCTGTGCAGCATGGGGGGCAATCTGTTGATGCAGGGTGGGGTTTGTGGCTGTGCAGCATGGGGGGTGATCTGTTGTGTGGCTGTGCAGGCTGGGGGGGGGGGGGGCCTGTGGCTGTGCAGCAGCATGGGGGGCGATCTGTTTATGCAGGATGGGGGATCTGTGGCTGTGGGGGGGTGGTGTCACGGAGGAGGCGGGGAAGAGGAGGAGGTGGGT
Organism: Nanorana parkeri; assembly: GCF_000935625.1. NCBI lineage: Eukaryota > Metazoa > Chordata > Amphibia > Anura > Dicroglossidae > Nanorana > Nanorana parkeri. The sequence continues at coordinate 80,976 of NW_017306572.1, forward strand.
CCGAGTCTCCGCAGCTTTGGTTGAGCAGCTTAGGAGAAAGAGGGACGGGGGGCAGAGGAAGCCAGGTCCCCTAAGTGCTGGTTGGCGGCCGAGAAGTCCCTGTTCTATCAAAGTTTGTGACTACCTTAGAATGTGTGACCTGTCACGTGGTCACACATTTTAACGTAATCTCACCCAGTTTTTTGGCGGTGGAATGTGTGACCACCCATAAGGTCAAGCACTGGTGGAGTCTATGGTGGGCTCTGCGGGGTCTATGGTGGGCTCTGCAGCCTAAGACACTGCACAGCCCACCATAGACCCTGTAGAGCCCACCACAGATCTTGCAAAGCCCACCTGAGACCCCAGCTTTCCTGCTAAGCTAATAGTGGAATATGTCTAAAGCTGGATACAGCGTGTGTGCTGTATCCAGCGACTGACAGGTTACACAAAAAGTCTTAAACAGTAAGGGGTGGGGCAAATTTAGTGCGGCGGGGCAAATTTAGTGGGGGGGGCGCTTGAGTTTCGGCTTGCCTAGGGCAGCCCCAAACCAAAATACACCACTGAGGAGGAGTAGACATATGTGCTTTGGGGTGTAGTTCTAAGTATGACCATGATGTGTGTGAGAAATATCTTAATAAAATGTGAATATATCAAATTTCTTCATTTAAAAAAATTGCTGAGAAAATGTAGATTTTCAAAACACTCATGCCTTTTAGTAAATACCATGGGGTGCTTGTTTTCCAAAAAAAGGAGTGATTTTACGGGTGATTGTACTGCCCTGGCATTTTAGGGCTTCTGAAAATGTGATAGACTGTCAGAACATTTGGCTCATAAATACCACAACAAGTAAGCTATATGTGTCTCATAAATTATGTAAAATTCATTTGGATACAGTGTTGCAGTAATTGTCAGTTTAAATATCACAGCTCTAACACTGAAAAATGGCCTGGACTGGAAGAAAGTGTAACACAGCAATCCTGAAGTAGATAAAGAAGAACTTCATTAAATAGTTGGTGACTAATTAGCAACCAGCAAATGTTGAGACATTTAGGCTGGAGAATAGAATGTAGAGCACAGTTCCCAAAGTGCAGCTGTCAGGAATATATAGCTTACAACATAATGTATGGAGTCCAGTGGTCAGGTGTATGTAACATACAGCAAAGCATATGAAGCGCATTGGTCAGGAGTAAGTAACGAACAACATAGAGTATGGAGTGCAAGGGTAGGGTTGGCAGTGCTCCATGTTTGCCCGCTCCAGCACATCCAAAGCAAATCCTCAGCTTCAGGCAGCTCCAGAAACTCCGGCTCTGGCTTCATGCTATTCCAGCTCAAAAATGATTTAGGCCTGGTTCACACCTAGGCAGCATTGTTTTTGTACGTTTGTATGCACTGGTTCAGCATGTGTTTTTTTGCACATTTATGCGCGTTTAGCACATGAAGGCACACGTTGTGGCTGGAAGCTTAAGAAATATTGGGGTCAATGGATGAACACGCATACAAACGTGCAAAAATGCTCACAAAAATGTGCAGGGGAAATCCAAGAAGAATAGTCAGGTCCAATCAGGGCAGCCAACAGAAATGGTGGGCTCTTAAGGTTTCTCAGGTTGGCTAGTCAGGGCTGCATCCCTCCATCCTTTCCTTCCTTCCTTCCTAGCTCCTCTTACCTGCACACATGGCCTCGTCTGCTGCCGGACCGGCCAGAAGTGACGTCACTTCCGGCCAGTCCGACATCAGACGAGTAGCGTCGCTGATGGGGCCCTAGCTTGTCTCAAAGCCACTGGAGCGGCAATGCCTGGGCCCTGCTAGGGCCAGGCCTCCACCTCCTCGCCCTTCACCGTCGGCCGATAGTCATGTAAGGGACTCGGGCGGGCCCCCCAGGCTGCCCGTGCCCCTTACATGAGTATCTGCCGTACCCCCTGATGGCTGCCCTGGGTCCAATCCGGGTTGAGGCAGGCAGCTAGTTTTGGTAACGGAAGGGTAAGCCAAAGGGTCGGTAATCGGGAGTCCAAGCAAAGGTTCAGGAAGAGAGATGGGTTCAAGGCACAGGGAGCTGGGAGATCACACCATAGGGATAGAATAACTCAGCAATGAGCCAGGGCTCTGACTGGGCTTTTTATACTCCCCGGTTACCGAGGCAACCAGATAGCTTCTCCATCAGGAGCCAATGGCGAGAGAGAGGTAGAAGGTGTGTGCTGGGAACCTCCCCCTGCAAGGATCACACCTGACACCAGTAACGGGCGCAGGCTCACTACGCGCGTGTCCCCGTGCCTGTGCACGCAGCCTGTCCACCGCGCACTCGTCGCGCATTGCACGCAAGCGTTCCCACAATCCTAGCGCCAGGGGTCCTCCCAGGAAGGGGAACCCGTGCCCCCCACCGCACATTGCAACCCCGAGGAGAGGTAAGCTCCCTGGTACCCTGACACTGCCGCACATTTCCTGGCCTTTCCATTGAATTCCATGGGGGGAAAATGAGCCTGAAACTGCCAAAGGAAGCTCATGTACTTTTCTCAGTTTGGCATTTTGCTGCTGGCGCTTTGGTGCTCATGTGTGAACAGGGGCCATTGAAAATCATGGGATTTCTTGTGTTGGGCATTTAAAAGCGCTTTTCCTACTACTCAAAAATGCCTAGGTGTGAACCAGGCCTTAGAGCTGCTCTGCTCAGCTATAACTGCCAAAGAAATACAACAAAACATTGCATAGGTGCTTTAATAGCTCCCAATGGATATTACCTTGTAAAAGTAAAGGTTTGTACTGGAGCCATATGGCCCTTACTGTTCTGTAACACATTCATTTTAGAATGAATTACTTTACAGAAGATTTATTTTACAAAAATTGTTTTATTTAAGTAACACAAATTACCCTCTAAAATACTCATTGAGGTTTTGTGAAAGGGATCCCTGGCTGATGGAAGCATGGCATGTGTATAGTAGAGGCTTCCTAGCTTTAATTCAAGAATAATTTAGGTTAAAGCAGGGGATGATATTGGCCATCCCTGCCTAAAGGGTGGGGATTTGGGGAGCCGTCCTAAGTATGGGTAAGGGTAGCTATTACTGACATCGAATTTTCTTCAGGCTCTAGTCAAAGAAGCCTGCTCTGCCTCGCTTTAATTTTCCTTGTCTTTAATCCAGACTTCTGGTCCAGCAGCTGGTTGTAGTTTCTATCTACTTCTGGCCATAAACATCTTCAGTGGCCAGAGGATGGAGCTGCAGGAGAGAGCGCAGTCTGCTCTTCCGAGCTATCACCTCCTCTACAGCCCTGGCTGGCAATTTTGACCTGCTGGGTGATGGGAGAAGTGATGATGACATCACTACTCCAGTCAGCAAGACATTGTGGGAATGGAAAGGGAACTCCAAACAGCACAGAGACCCAGCCATTTTTTTTTTTTATTAGCTAAAGTTTCGGCCTGAAATCTGGAGAGTTCACACCAATGGAAGTGAACAGAGCAGTTAACAATGTAATAAGAAGATGCAGGAGTTGGGATTTAATGCATGCTATTGGCTTTTACATGGTAGTAACCACATTCTAAAAAGGTCTTATCTGCAGGAATGGAATTCTCTCAATGAATGTCCACTTCCGGAGCATTTTTTTTCATTCTGCACACACATACTAACATGGAAATGTTTTACATGAAAATGCTACGTAAAACCTCAAAATATTATATATTTTCTGAAAGCAGTGACCTTGTAAAATAAGTTTTCCTCGTAAAGCTATAGGAAGCCAAAGAACATTGCCCTGTAGAGAGTCACATTGTGGCACAGCTTGACAAGTAAGAAATCAAAAAGTAATTTAAAGCAGAACTACATAGAAAAATAATTCAAAAAGCAATGAAAAATGCATTAAAAGGTAAAATATTTTTAAAAATACTAAAAAGTAAAAACTGCAAATGCATTAAAAAGGTAAAAATAGCTTTTACTTCAATATTCAGCTTCAGCCCAGAGATATCCCCGCAGTAAGTTTTCTGCCTCTAGATGTCCTCAGTATTAAGGCCAGCATCGTTAAACCCACTTCCTCTGAGCCCAGGCCATCCTGGACCCATCCCAGCTTGTTGCCAGGCAGTAAGAGAGAAAGCAACACAATGATTAGCCATGTCTATCACCCTGTTGGCCCTTCCTTCAACATGACTTTGTCAATGCATAAACTGATTTGCTCCTTTTACTGCTTCTTCCTCTCATGCTCTAGCTCAGCTATGCAGGGACTGCAAGAGGCTGATAATAATTAAAATTCAGGTACTTATACTGTTTTAATTTTTAAAAAAATCACTTTTAATGATGTACTAATGATTACAGAGCTGCATTTGTGCCTTTATATCTGCTTAAAGTTCAGTTTTATTGAACATAAGACCTAAAAAAGCTCTGCTAATCTAATAGTTACATTGGTTCAGTAAATTATTATAATTTATTTCTTGAAGTAATATCATTTTAATAGGTTGGACTTGATGGACTAATGTCTTTATTCAACCTCAAATACTATGTAATTGTTGTTTTGTTGTTTTTATATTGGATGAAACCAGAACCATAGGCAAATAATTGTGGTGTATTTAAATTTGCGTTTATAGACAAGCATGAAGATCAAGTATTAATAAATGAACACATGATGGATAATTCCTTAGGGGGGACAGGCTCACATTTCACAAAATAGAAAATCAATATTCTGTCTAGCAATACATGGTGAAGCATTTTCTAGCAGCACCATGCTATTAATGCTTTTAAAAACAATTGTATTATTTATGTGACTTCAGCTTCTAGGGCATAGGAGATGAACAATTTATATTTCATAATGATGTCCCAACAGTAGCAAAGCGTATGTCTTGACACAGTAATGGAAGTCAGTAATGCAAGTGATATATTCAATTTATAATCCAAATATAAACAAAACATTGTTTCAGAATTATAGTAACTATATCATAGCACAGTTACTGACTCTACTCATTGAAGATGATTGAAAATGTAAATAGTCTCTTCATTTTTTAACTGTTATTTTGAAAAATAACTGCTTACTTAAATAAAATGTTGCAAATAAGCCCAAACATAGCACCCATCTACACAAAATAAAACTAAATGTGGGGGAAAATGGTGAGAAGTATTACAGTATACAATTTACAAAAGTGAAAGCAGAGTTTAAAACTTCCTACAAGCCTCCATGAATGTTTGCTCAATCAAATTAGGCACATGAGCAAGCATGGGGTGAGTGTGGTTCTCCAAGCACTGGGCAGATATGATGTTCAGGCCATTGTCACTGATCATGTTGCTCACTTGGAGAAAGTGAGGGGTATGGATGAGTGAATGTGTCTGGGTTCAGTTCTCAGGGTGTTTTTCTAACTCATTGGGAGGTCAAAAATTGAGAACCCCATTGAAGTTTACGGGGAGGGGCTGAATGTTGGAAGTCTTTTAAGACTAATATGTAAGACATTGTTTAAAAACAGGCATGTGGAACTGGACACTGCCATGGGGGACATGTACGAAGGCAAAGAAGGTAAAAATACAGCAGAGCAGGGTCCACCTTTTAGTGTTACTTCAAGGGCTGGCAATCTTTTCATTTACATGCTTGAGATATGTCTTTAAGCTGTATGTGGTATTATGGATGGGTACAGTTCTCACAGACAGCACCAGATACACAGTATTCTGGCATCACATATTTTGCATGTGTAATTGTTTTTGTTTGCTTTACTGTTGCATTATTACCTGGCTTAAATACAATTTGATTCATCATAACTTGGCAAAAAAGGCTTTTTAAGCTAGTTTTGGCTGCAAAACCTGAAATTTGTTTTTATTCAGCGGTAATAGGCCTGGCAATAGGAGCCACAACATACCTAAAAAGGTTTACCACTAAAATCAATAAAGCCATTACATTTATAAAATGTAATAGTATAGTTTGTGATTGTGTGGTTTTTTTTTGCAGTTCCACCCTGCATTGTCTTAAAAGTTTAATAAAATATCAAAACAGAGTACGCAAAAACACTTCAAAACCATAACCCCACATTCCTCAAACCCCCTCCCATCGCTGTATTCTCAAAATAAAGACTTCAGGCATGTGTTTGGTAGAAATTAGCTGGCATCAGGATAATATGCTAACACTGCAATAGGCAGCAAACAGAAAGAGCTCTGTAGTGTGGGCACTTTTAAACGTATCTGTTGCCAACAACACTATTACCACCTGCAGCCTCTGCTTGCAGTGTATCAGCCTTGGTAAAAATATGGGCCATTTGGGTACCACCTGCATGAGAAAAGACATGACTATGCCCTACAGAGCTCAGTGGGAACAGCACTTCAATAAATAAAGTTGCCAGCAAAAGGTATGCATTCTTCCTTCTCAATAGCTCATAGCAGCCACATTCTTTTAGATTGCTGCTATTGCATAATTTCCTCCTCCTCTTTAAGGCTGCAGAGCAGCCACTTTTTTTCCAAAGTACTGCTATTGTGCCCTTTTCCTCCTGAAGGGTGCATAGCAGGCATTTAATTTTGAGGACTGCTAACGTGCGCTTTTTCTCTTCCTCCTTCTCCTCCTCAAAGGCGCATAGCAGCCATTTTTTGAGGACTGCTAATGCGCCCTTTTCCTCCTCTTCCTAAAAGGCCCTTAGCAGCAATTTTTTGAGGAGTGCTAATGTTACATTTCCCTAC
>NW_017306572.1:87639-115049 GCF_000935625.1 Nanorana parkeri
AAATATTATTTTGCTACATATGGAAACTGCAGAATCATGTCATTTAAGTTATTTTGGATTATACCCCTATGTGTCCAATAATAACATATCTAGGATCTATGCAATTACTTTCTGGATATTATTTGCCATTAGAAAGCGCCAGTCACACTGAAACTGGTATGCCTGATCTATGGATTAATGCATTGAAAAGAAATCAGTGTTGTTTAGTAACGATTCATACACATTTATGTTACAGATGTAGATCTAAATTTAAGCTCACAAAATGTTGTGGTTTGGCAGTGCTATGAAAGATTTTTTTGTCAGAGGCAATCAAGGATAAACACTTAGCAGCACAGCTAACATGAAATAAATCTCATAATTTCTAATGCTGGGGATTTTCTTGGCAGTTAGTAAAATTGAAATAATATACCTCAATGACTTTCAACATTGTACTTTTCTTTTGTAAACTTTCTAACTACTTCAGAAGCTGATTTTGAGAAGGAAATATTCTTCTTTATAGCTTCATAATAATAAATCTGCCTCCCTTGTTTGTCACCAACAGTAGTGGTCACTTGATCAACATAAATATGTACTTCTGAGTAGATAGTTGCACACAACTATCCTCAATAAATCCCATCATCATTTTGGAGTACGGTAGTACAGAATAGCTTTTTCAGGGGGAGGTGGGCATTTTTAGGCACCTCTCTTGAAGTAACCATATTCTGTAAAGGAGTATACAGGTCTGTAATAACATAATAGGGGGGCAACATGTGTGCCCCCTGCTTTTGTGATACCAGCCCATATGCCCTTTTAGGACTGAAAATGTTTTGAGTTGGCCACTCGTCAGTGGCTAATCATTAGGGATGAAATAAATCTCTGTGGGAGACACCTGCAAACTTTGGCATGGCCTGCACACATGGCACCCTTATCCCTGAGAAGGTATCACTGCGGACCTCACTAAGGAGATTTGACAGTTTGGCAACTACACTGACCTTCTAAAGAGGGAAATGGATGTACACCCTACCCTAAAATGCAATGAAGCTCATGGATTATGCTCTTACAATGTCCAAATTAGTGATCTACATAAATACCAAAGAAAACTTGCAACATTCACCTTCCTAGCAGCAAAACAAACTATATCCTTGGCTTGGAAGGTGCAATCTCTCCTTTTGTTCGAGGTGTTCATAGGTATATCGAACAATAAAAATAACACCAATAGTAAGACAATGGACACAACACAGGTTATACCAGTATACAAGAGATAATACAAACAATAAAAATACAAACATGCCAAGATCAGCTGAGTTTCAATCCCTTGTGTACACATAAATGATATGCATCCGGCTAAGGAATTATAACAGATACTGCATGAATTATACTGAGGTGCATGGCAAAAGCAGAAGAGGGAGGAGCCCTGTGCCCAAGCCACCTGCCCTAGATCATAAAATATCTACCTAGGGTTCTCCCGATGTTAGAGCGTAAATCTTTCTAAGGATATTAAAGAATCTAATTCTGTAATCCATGCCTCCACTGAAGGCAGGACGTGGGATATCCATTTCAATACAAGCTACTGTTGGGAAGCGAATAGTGCTCTGGATATAGCTGTAACAGTAAAGGAGTCCAAGTCAGAAGACTCAAAAACACCTAGTAAACATGTAAGCATACTGTTATGGATAGAAGTTGCAAATATGGAATTTAGCAGGCTCAGGATCTCATGCCAGTATTGTACCAACTTTGGACAGTTCCACAGTAAAAGAATTAAGGACCCTGGTTCAGGACCACATTTTGGGAACTTCAAGTAATCTCTGAGGCCAATTTTATGGAGAAAAGCTGGAGTGTGATATGTTCTATGTAAAATGAACAGCTGCGTTAAATGATGAGCAGCAGACAAGGGTACAAGGTGGATCGACCACAGGGCCTCCTCCTACACATCATCCCTGAGTTGCCCAATATCCAGTTCCCAGTCCCTCCTATACCCCAGGGGAGATTTCTGCAGGAAAACTGGACAGTAAATGACTATACACATTTGAGATCACTTCCTTCATGGTGCTTACATGAAAATAGGTATCTAGAACCCTGGTAGGACATATATTTACACCATGTGTAGCCACTGGGCAGATAAAGCATGTCTAAGTTGCAAATATTTATAGAACTTAGTTTTATGAATCAAGTACACAGACTGTAAATGCTGGAAGGAGTGTGCCATGTTCATATAGCTGTGAAACAGTCAGAACACCAGCTTGTTTCCAAGTAATATATCCAGTCAGTTTGAACACCTCAGGCAGTAGTTAATTTACCCAGAGTATATTTAGTATAACCAGTTATGCCCAGTAAGCACTTAACAGATCCCTTAATATTACCCATTAATCTAATAGTAGGCATAGAGGAATACATTTTCAATTACAAGGATGTTCTAGGGACAAACCGTGTTCTTACTGCAAAGAAAGATCTTATAATACCATAGGCCTGTGAATGACTATCTTCACCTTCCCAACCTGCTAAATGCTGAAGTTGTACCGCTAAGAAGTGTATCCAAGGTTTTGGGCCAGACAATCCCCCTTGCTTCTTAATATACTGTAAAACGTACAGTTTTAAGCATGGTGGCATTTTTCTCCAAATCAGTTCCCTAAAAATCATGTCCCTATCCAAATGCACTACTCTGGTATCCAATGCATATGTTTTTTCATAAGGTATATTTCGTAATTGTTGCTGGCTACAATATTTTGTAAGGCCTTTTCTTTAAAAAAACAGTATAATATTCCTGAACAATGTGCATCAGCACAGAAGCTTTTTTTTTCTTTTTGGAGGGCATATGACAAGGTTATTTACAGGAAGGAGATTGTAGGAGACAGCGGCAGCTTGTTTGCCAATCACACAAAGTGCCTACACAAGGACCTTTATATTACAATCACCAGCTGTTAAAGCTGAGATTTTAGTGTTTGGGATTAACAAAGTATGCCTCAGTTCTTTGAATTACAGTGCTGGGGTATGTTTTCTTATGTGCCCTCCCTCTGTACCCCCAAAATGCTTCTAGGGACCAATATCTGTTTGTAACAACTTATTCATGACTAGCTTTTCTCAACTCCTCTAGCTTTTCTCAACACCTTAACTACTAAGCTAGTACCTCAAGCACATACTGGACACATGAACAGTACTAGAAAGAAAAGTGGCTGCTCTCCATGCTTAAGGAGGAGGAAAATGGCGCATAAGCAGCACTATAAAAATAAGTTTCTGCTCTTTGCCACGCCGTACCACCACACCCTACGACCACGCCGTACGATTTTGTGATACCGCTCTGGGGTTCTGTTCACCACATCATTGCCTCCTAATTCAGGACGTGTTTAAGATAAAGTCACCATTCGAAGAGACAACCAGAATCTTGAGCCATGATGGGGTGACTATCGGTGAGACACAATCCCTCTGGTGATTCCTGTTGGAATACAATACATGGTATGTTAGACTGGGCACAAGAGGTTCCTCCTTAAAATTCCTACCAGACCTTAAGGGCCTTGTATGACTTTGAGGGGCAACCCCACTCACTTTTTTTTTTTAAATGGGGTCCCTCCTAAACTTCCTACCAGACCTTAAGGGTCTGGTATGACTTTTGGGGGGAACCCCCCTCACTTTTTTTTTTTAATTGGGGTCCCTCCTAAACTTCCTACCAGACCTTAAGGGCCTTGTATGACTTTGAGGGGCAACCCCACTCACTTTTTTTTTTTAAATGGGGTCCCTCCTAACACTCCTACCAGACCTAAAGGGTCTGGTATTGTTTGGGAGAGGGAACTGCACGCTTTTTTTTTCTTTCTTGTTTTCATTTTTTATTCTTTATTTACCATTTTGCTGTTGTGCATCTACTGCCCAGGATTAAGGCGTATTTCCACTTATGTAGCCAAATTTGAGAAACCTCATCTATAGGTTTGTTGTGTGTCCCCATTTACACAGCATACCAAAAATATATATATATATATATTTTTTCAGTTTCTTACATTTTTAGCTGTTTCTTTGGAACATGATTATACATATCACTCCACAGACAGCTTCTAGTGGTTAGAATAGATGCCTGTGAGCTGATAAGGGAATGAACAGGGGCAGTTTTTTAAAAGTTCATTAACACAAAATGTCTTCAGGTCTTTAACCCTTTGTTAGGACAGATAATCCAGCACATCTAGTTTATTAGTGATAATAAAATCTTTCAGCACAGTACAGACAGAGTTAATTATTTAAAACAAAACTCTGTTAACCCCTTCAGACAATGAAAACTAAGTAGGATTTTTCAGTCCTGGAGTTTGCTGAAACATCAAAAAAAGGTATTTTTTAAATATTTTAAGTTTTTTTTTAAAGTTAAGCTATATCAATGGGAACATGTAACAAATGTAAAGTAGGTATTATCCCAACTATGTGTTACTATGTGTGTGTCACACATTTAGGTAGGCATGTGAAATCTCATTTGGTATTTTTACAATCACAAACCTGTGAAATTGCTGCCCTAATTTCCCAACAGTCCCAACTGAAATATATAGCATTTGTCTGCTTTAATAGGGATGTTAATTTTCTACAGGGAGAACACAAAATTGTGCTAACTAAAATCAGTTACTTGCTCATCCCTTTTACAGTGCTTTATTATTCTCTACACCAGGATATCTTGGTCTGTAGTAAGGTTATACCTAAGCATGCAAATAACAAATTCAGCTGAATTCCGTATAACTGCAGAAACATTCTGTACACATTAACATATCCAAAAACTAACAAGATTATGTCCTCTAATTGTTTAAAAACATGTTTCTATCTGGGAAAAAACAAAAACGCAATTTTTATGGTATTGCCAGTACATGCATACATTTTAGGGTATTTTGCACAAATAATGAAACATAGTAAGTTTGCTTTTGTAATCAAATTCTATTTTCTAATGTATTACTAATAGACATTCTTCAGGCTTTCTAGTATTATACTGATTATCCTTAAAGTATTCAAACATTATGCTTATAGAAAACAGTTTCCCTCAAACACGAAAAACAAAGTGGTTCATTCTAGTTTGACTTGTCATATCTGACAGCTGGTTCTAAAATGGGCTCTCTCCCAAAGCAGGCAGACAAGTTATGTCGCATCATGGATTAAATATTAAATCACTAAACTTGTTCAGGCACATTTTAGAAACACTACAAGGCTGCTGAAATAACTTTGCTTGCATGGCAGGCTGTCAGTACATGTATTGAGTTTCCTGACTTTTTTTCTACTTCCACATGATTAATTGGAGTGCTCTTTCAAGCTGTCTAAATAAACTCATACTGGGAAATCCATTTTTACAGTTCTATGTGTCATTTGAATATTTTAACCTTGTGTGTAAAACCCTGCGATAATAGATACCAAAAACTATAAAATAATGATCAGAAAGTACTATTTTGTTATGAAGATGAATGACATTGTGCAAATTAAGCTCATGTAAAAATATACTAATATGTATATTTAACAAAAAAGTGGAAAGTAAATCTAGCTATACACTGAGTGAATTTCAGCCAGTTCCAGTGTGTGGCCCTGTCTGCCAGCTCCTGCATGTTTCCATTGAAAATTCAAAGGAGCCAGGCAGAAATTTGTTGACTGAACAGCACCTGCATCCAGTCAAATGCATTGTATTGTTTTGATATTTTGACAGATGGCCGGGCTCACTACCTCTGCAATAAAGTTTGAAGATGAATTGCTCCAAAGTACCTACAGCTTCACAGGTCAGTGATGGCTTGTTTTAACGCTCATTTACTGCTTGCTAAGAATATGTAAATACTGGGATATTCATAGCATGACCACGGGTTAACTTTAACTTTCATTGCTTTCCTTGGTGGGAAACACACTGCCAGAATAGTAGTAGAAAGGCAAGCAGAACAGACCTGAGGCCACATTAAACCAAATGCAATGCATGCATGAATTCCATAAAGGTCAGTTTGAGGTCACTTTGAGATATAACACTGACAGGTCTATTCACAAAAGGGTGAAGAGTTTGGAGAAGGCAGGAAAAGTGAACAATCTAGGACAACATAGCTGAACTGGAAAGTGAACTGAATTGGAGAGTTTTTCCAAATCAGCTATTTTTTCCTAGATTGTTCACTTCTGCTGCCTTCTCCAAACTCTTCAACCTTTAGTGAACAGACCTGTGAATGTATTTAATCACATCAGAAGCGATAAATATTATAACACAGCGCTAATAAAAGCTATGCATATCATTACAGCTATCAAAAGAATAACTTGATCAACATTACAAAAGGGCTTTTCTATATTCAGTTAGCTGTCAAGAGTCTGAACATGAAGGGAGTCTTCTGAAGAGTGAGAGAGTAATCCTCTGAACAAAGATACAAACCAAAGAGTGATTATCCAGTGGCCACAGAATCACCAAATAAGCCTTCCCGATGCAAAATAAAACATTATGAGGGGTGGTTTACAGGCTAAAAGCATGGTGAAAATCATCATCTCAGAGAGACCTATTTTTTTCTCAGCACCAGGTCTTCAATAACTATGACATTAAATCTAATGACCAAGAAGCAGGACAAAAGATCTGGCCCTGGGCTAGAAGGTCTAGTCGATGTGGAAGCTACCACAGGGCATCTTTGACCAGATAAACCAGATCTGGGTACCACATCCTCCTTGGCCAATCCAGCATTATCAGGATGGCATGAATTCTTACTGAAACAATCCTCTATAGAAGTTAGGAAGAAGCTTCAAGGGAGGAAATGCATACTTTAGGAAATACTGCATTTAGAGGTTGGCAAGAGTGACTGCTGCATCTGCTTGGATTTTGCAAGGAACCCGTTTGCCTTGCAGTTCATGCAGGCTATCCGATTCATGAACCCCCAACAATGGCAAATCTGTTTAAAAACCTCAAGGTAGAGAGACAACTCTCCTGGATCAAAAGGCTGGCAGCTCAGAAAGTCTGCCTGGCAGTTATCCACTCCTGAGATATGGACTACTGTTAGCACTAGAACCTGACCTTCCGCTGAAGAATATGTTCGACGTTTCGGCTATACTGATGGGTTATACATGCCAACGCCATGGCATTGTTGGACTAGACTCACACTGGATGGCACTCCAGAAGGCAGAGACCGCCAAATGGTTTGTGGCTCTATCAGGTTATCAGGTTGATTGACAGCCTGGATTACTCCACTGACCAACTGTTCTGCACTGACAGTTTGCACTGATAGACCAGTCAGTCTCCATAGTAAAGAAAGGCCACCACTGACTGAACCAATTCCATGCAGAACGTTTTGAGCATGCACAAAGGTATTTGGGTCTTTGAGACCCAGAATAGAATAAACACAGTTTTTCATTTGTTTGTGGATTTTGGAAATTTGACATTCCAGGACTCCTTGGACCCAGCCAAGGTAGCTGGTTCAGAAGGGTGAGAGGCTTTGAGAAGGACTCTTGTAACCAAAAAGAACATTTGGAACCAAAAAAAAAGGTGCACTTTTTTGCAGTGTTGAGTCTAAGGAAGGTGAGTGCTCTTCCCATCCATGGTGCTCCTAATGATGCCTTTTGGAGAAGATTTAAAATGCAGGCCCACACGAAGTGGAGCTAGGTCAAAGATTGTTTGGAGACCTGATCAGACAACCAACACTTCAGCCAAAGAAGCCTGTGGGTAACTACAAAGCTGCACAAATGCAAGACATCAGGTCACTGAATGCAAGGAGGAGTTAAAGCGGTATTTGATCACTCTAGTCTGACACACACAGTGGTATCTGCAAAGAATATTGATTCATTCAAAAATCAATTAGATACCATCCTAAGAGACTGTAACTGGGGTACAGGTACTCTTAAATACTAGACCACACGTGCACTCATGGACAAGCACGCAAAACACACACACAGACACATACACACACAAACACACACACAGTTTGTACTTGATGGACCTGTGTCTTTTTTTAACCTTAAATACTATGTAACTATGTAACTATATATGCAGTACAGGGTAACAAAGGGTAACAAAGAATGCAAAGACCTGTACATTAGAGCAGGGCCGTAGATAAAACATTTTCCGGGGGGCCTCCTCAAATTAGCAGACACACCAAGGTTATGATATGGCTGGCATAAAAAAATATGTTTGTTGTTTGACACCAAACGGATAAAAGACATGTTTTAAAAAGTCTTAGAATTGGTACCAACCAATTTACACAAACTGCTTAGTATGCACTTATTGGGATTTTTTTTAACCAAAAACATTTAGCAGAATACATTTTGGCCTAACTTTAGGAAGAAATTTGATTTTATTTGATACTTTGTACAACAAAAAGTAGAAATAATAATTTACCCCCACAATTTTTGGTCTTTTTTCATTAATATAAAAAAATAAAATTAATAAAAAACCATGATCAGGTGACAGCCGCTGCATGGAAACTCCTGCACACGTCATGTAATTGTGTGTGATATGATTAAATTTTTATTATTATACAGGATTTATTTGGTTAGGAATACATTTGGTTATGAATCAATCACTCTCCCTGGACGCATCGATTGTGCATCCAGGGAGAGTGTTTTCTAATCGCATTAACTTGAATGGGTCATTAACTTGAAATAACTGATCATTAACTTGAATGGGTGACAGCTGTCACTTGTAAACACCAAATTAGGCATTCCTGCTGCAGGAAAACGCAAGTTCCACTAGCTAATAATATGAAGCTACATACTCTGTGTTGCTCCAGGGTGGTGGTCTGATGTCTCCAGGGTCTCAGGAGGGCTGTGCAGGGTTGCTGGATGCCTGTGTGGAGCCTCAGGTGGGCTGTGCGGAATCTCAGGAATGCTGTACAGAGAGTCAAGAGGGCTGTGCAGAGTCTCAGGAGGGCTGTGCAGAGTCTCAGGTGGGCTGTACAGAGTCTTAGGATGGCTGTGGGGAGTCTCAGGTGGGCTGCAGGGAGTCTCAAGTGGGCTGTGGGGGTTTCAGGTGGGTTGTGGGCATCTTAGGTGGGTTGTGGGCATCTCAGGTGGGCTATGGGGAGTCTCAGGTGGGCTGTAGGGAGTCTCAAGTGGGCTGTGGGGGTCTCAGGTGGGCTGTGGGGGTCTCAGGTGGGCTGTGCGGGGTCTCAGGTGGGATGTGACTGGTGGTCTGGTGGGGTCTCAAGTTGGGCTCTGTGGATTGTTATTATTATTTATAATGTTTTTGTTTTATTAATTTTTTACTTTTAATCAGTTTTTTTTCATTTTAATTTATTTTATTATTGTTACGTACCTTATGGGAGACCGGATGTGAGAGGAGGCTTCCCTTGCACCTTGTGTCCTGGGAGACTCTGATGATGGGAACAGAGCCCAGAGGGACAACAAGTGGCAGGAGTGCCAGTGGTGTTGAGCACCGTGCAAGCCATAATCCGATGAGACGAGCCGAGGTCAAACCCAAGCAGGCAATCCAGGTACAAAAAGTGTGAGGCAAGAGAGTGGTCAAATAACAGTTCTGATGTCAAGGCAGGCAGAAATCAAGGTTAGTCAAGGAAGTCCAGGTCACAAGAATCAGACAAGTTTTCACAAATCACAGGAACAAGGAATAGCTGACGATAAACCAGCAACAGTTGGCGGGGATCCATTACAAGTATTTTTTACTTTTTTCACTTAACTTTATTGCTATCACACAGGGGATAACAAGCACATGTGTGATAGCATTCAGAGGTGACAGGTTCTCTTTATGAGCCTGCCCTCCAGTACAGACTCTGGACTAAGGAAGGCACTGGACTCTGGACATAGGAATGCACTGGACTCTGGACTTAGGAGCGCACTGGACTCTGGACTTAGGAACGCACTGGACTCTGGACTTAGGAGCGCACTGGACTCAGGAACGCAATTGACTCTGGACTTAGGAACGCACTGGACTCGGAACTTAGGAACGCACTGGACTCGGGACTTAGGAACACACTGTACTCAGGACTTAGGAACACACTGGACTCGAGACATAGGAAAGCACTGGACTCTGGGCTTTGCAACACAGTGGACTTAGGACTAAAAACAGAAGTATACTCACAGATATTACAAGCCCCCCCAGCCCCTGCTACCTGATTGGCTGCTCTGTCTCTGTGCAGCCTTCTGATCCTGGTCACTAGAAAGACACCTGGCCTTCTGCAGAGCCCCCACTGAGGCATGTACAGATTCACCAGGGCCAGGCAGGCACATGTACGTCTGAAGGGATGCCAGGGATGTCCTGTGTAATAAAACATCTGCATCAGTGAAAAACATTGAGCTCTGCTCCAGCCATCACCGATGTTTTATCAAACAGGACATCCCCTGCATCCCTTTAGATGGGCATGTTCCATGCCCGTCTCTGGATGTTCTTCAGAACGGTGTTGAACACCGGTGCCCCCAATCCCCCCCTTTTCTACACCCCTGCATTGGAGAGACAAAACAACCTCTTAACAAGCAGATGTCCCAACACAAGAGCTTAAAACCTACAGGTTTAGGACTTTGCTTACTTTCTATACTTTGTGGAAAAAGGAAATTTTTTCCAAGGACAATGAGGTGCACATTTTGGAAAGAGAGGGTAACTGGTTCTCAGGTGTGAAAGAGGCAATCAGTCTAGAACAACCATCCTTAAACAGAAGTGGGTGCCTTATACCCATGTATAGTGCCATTTTAACATTCAACAACAATTCATACCTTAGAGTATGTAACTAGAAAGATTAACACCAATCCCAGACTTAAAGGCACCATGGTGACTGGATTATGTAATTAGAACAGGGTGGTTTCACAAATGTTCACACCTTCCATCATGTTCTTGGACAAGCAATATCTACCTTTACATATTTCATGGTGATTGGAATAAAATGACTGAGTGGCTATACATGAAGGCATATGTTCTGACAGTCATTAAAAATTAAGTATCTGCTTGGTTGAGTAGCAAAATGTCTTCAACATTATAGAACAAATCCAGCCCTAATGTGACTAACAACTACCCTGTTTCCCCAAAAATAAGACCTACCCCAAAAATAAGACCTAGTTGTGACCATTCCCAGGGCCGGTGGTGGCATAAGGGGGAACTTGAAGAGCCGCAAGAGAGAATCAGCGGTGCCAACGAAGCCAGTGCTAGAGGAAGCGAGGCGGCAGCGCAAGGAGCAGAGCCGCATAAGCTGATGTTTCCTCTATAGCGCCGGCTCCTGTCACAGGTGGAGTGATACCAAATACACTCTGCCTGTGAGGAACCCATAGTGAAAGCGCGCTTCACTCATTCTGGTTACCAAATTGCTCTTGGAAAGATGTGGCACCCCTGATTGCCCTGATCACCCTATTCTTAACTTTGCCATTTTGGATTATTTAATTAGGATTTGCATTAACTTTGAATTGTTAAACATTAAAAAAAAAAATAAGACCTACCCCCAAAATAAGTGTTTTTGTGAGCCCAAAAAAATATATAAGACAGTGACTTATTTTCGGGGAAACACGGTACTAGCCATACCTGTGACCTGAATAACTGAGAACGTTCACAGACAAAACTGCTTTTTATTTTGTTTTGCTATTTAAAATGTTTTCTTTGAAATCTGTGAAGTATGAATTGTCTCTTTTTGTATTTCATAGCTACCGTGTTTCCCCGAAAATAAGACACTGTCTTATATTTTTTTTGGCTAAAAAAAAACACACTAGGTCTTATTTTTGGCGTAGGTCCTATTTTTTTTTAACCCCTTCATGACTGAGGCCCTTTTTTCCATTTTTGCACCCATGTTATATTCCACATTTTAGGCCTGAAAATGACGTAAAACCAACAATCCACGCGTATTCATGTAGAAAAGTTTACATGTATTCATGTACTAAAATATGGTGATCAGCGCAATCAGGGGTGCCGTACCTTTCCAAGAGCAATTTGGTAACCAACCGCTGGCCAGTTAGAGCGAAGCGTGCTTTCACTCACGCTCGATTCCTCACAGGCGGAGTGAATTTGGTATCACTCCGCCTGTGACAGGAGCCGGCGCTATGGAGGAGGCATCAGCTTATGCGGCTCTGCTCCCTCCGGTGCCGCCTCGCTTCCTCTAGCACTGGCTTTATTGGCACCGCTGATTCTCTCCTGCCTCTCCCACGGCTCTTCAAGTTCCCTCTTATGCCACCACTGGCCCTGGGAATGGTCACAACTAGGTCTTATTTTCGGGGTAGGTCTTATATTTTAGCAATTCCCAAAAATAGTACTAGGTCTTATTTTCGGGGAAATATTGTAATGTGTGTTGTCCTTGATGCACTAAAGGAATGCTTAAAGGAGAACTATGGGGTTAAGGCTTTTCCCCATAGTTCTCCTTAGGGTAACGGGAGGACACAAACTAGTGTCCTCCCGTCACCCTAAGCTCAGTATACTTCGAGCTACAGCTCGCGCTATACTGAGACGCCACAGTATACCGCAAGCTACTACTCGCGGTATACTGAGACGCCGCAGCTGAGGCTGATCCCGACAATTATGTTGAGATCCACCCAGCTGCGTGAGTGACAGCTGGCTCTGCCTATCTAGAGGCAGAGCCAGCTGTACCCGCCCCCTCCCCCGTCCGTTCCGCCAGTCAGCGCTGGCGGATCGGAGTGGGGAAATCCAGCCCCTCCCCTGTCACTCCCCTCCCCTGTATGTGTTTGCTCACTTCCCGAACTAGTCTCATTGTCACAGGTCGGCTAGAACTATGAGGTGAGTGAAAAGCACTCACCTCATAGTTCTCCTTTAAAGTGACATTAAAGTAAAAAAAATGTTTCCCTCCCCCCAATGTGAATGTTAGCACTTACCTTAATCTGATCTTCCTCTTCTTTCCTGATGTTTTCATCTGTCCCTCCAGCGGTGCAGCGGCTCTCCGATCCAGCGCTGACTCTGTCTTTGCTGGCACTTCCGATCCCGCGGTGTCTCCATGCGGATGCACACATCCATAGACTTACCTTGCCTTTCTGCTTGTCTCCCGGCCGAAAATCCGAACTGTGCATGCGCCTGCCCCAGGATGCTTTGCGGCCCGCCCGAGCAGTTTCGAATTCCCGGGCGGGAGCGCGCGGCGAAAATGGGGTAAGTTTAAACCGCTGTTAAAGCTGTTTTTTTTTACTTTTTGCCTATATCTACTGCTTGCTAGCAGTAGATATAGACAAAAAAACGGAGGGTTTAGAAACCCTTTAAGCTTGTGTAAGTATATTGGTTTCCATTAGCCCCTTTCCTGCTAAAGTGTTTGTTGTAAACCCTGTGACTGAGTGTTAAAGTTGAACAAGGTGTATAAGATCCATAAATCATAATATGTGTTTTGGGTTGCTAGGCTGTTATAGGGCATGGGTGTGTTCAAGTTTCTAAAAATAATTTTCAAACAAATGTGGGAAGTTATACTACTTTACTTCGAAATACTGAAGTAGCATAGAACGCCAAACTATTTTCATGAATATATTTTGTTAAAAAAAAAAGAAAGATGAAAAAACAGTTTTGCACAAAAAAATTTATCTCTGTAGAAAACAGTTTTTGCAGCTCATTTAATGTACACAATATGAAGGTTTTAATGAGCTTTGGCACTTTGCCTTTAAGTGCATCTGTGATTAATGCGTGTAAAATAAAGACGTATGGTAATAGCTGCAGACACAGGTCCAGTCAGCAGGATTGCAGAAGGTAGGAAAGTTGCAAGGAAAATGCCAGAAAATATCTCCGGGAAGCAAACACCCACTTTAGTTGTATGATTGCACAATACCATAAAGAGGTTGTGTTATAAATCATGTGACTTGCTGGGAAGTGCTGCTTATTCATACTCTTTAATTTATGTAATTGATTATTGCTGGGGAACAGTTTGACGCATCAGTTGTTAGTCATTCAGTTTGGAATTCAGTCAGGAAATAAGAAACATAATTTCACTTACTAAACAATAGACTGTATTGCAAAATAAACATACACGGAGAGAAAAAAAACATATTTTGAGTTTTTATCTTTTTAAATAATTCTAAAATGAATCAATATATAATTCCAATATAAAAATTCCACTTAGCACGCCATATTCATCAAAGCATCTGCCTGTGCTGCCTTAAAAAAACTGTTAAAATTAAAGCTGTGCTTACTAATAACATCAGAAAAATAATATTTTGAATGTATCACACTGTGAGTTTTTTTTACCATTAAGATATTTAATTATGTTGGCTTGTTGTGTTCAGGCTTCTCTATTAACTGAGGTATTACAAAAGGAAAATAGAGGATACCGTTGCTGACCTATGCGTTTGAAAATGCTAGTTGCTTGGCTGTGCTGACGATCCAATAACTTAAAGTGGAAGTAAAGTAAAAACAAAATGCTGATTGGTAGTCTTTCTATGACAGAAGAGACTGGTAAGTCTCTTCTGCCATAAAACTTTCTTGCTGTCTGTCAGTATTTTGTTTTGTACACTGAGCTGCAAATGAGCAGCTCACTGCACAGGCTTGGCATGCCGAGATGCAGTAATATAATTGGGGCCCAGCCAATCAAGTAGACGAAGAATGCTGAAAAAGTTTGGGACTAGGATGGAAGTGCTGGTGAGGAAGAAGGGATGGATGGAGGGGATTATGTCTGCCATAATGTGCTTATAGGGTGTGCATACTAGCCCATTATGGCTAAAAAGTTTAATTTCAGCGTACTTTACTTCTGCTTTAAAGCCAGACTCCAAGCTCTTGACCTGCCTCCAATTGATCCCGCTCCCCAAGAAGTATTTTATGGTTTTTTTTTTTTTTTAAACTTGCCTTTTCCATATGTCTTCAGGGTCTTTATCAAAAGGTGGGTGCAATTCAATAATGCAGAGAAGTGATGACACCTGTGTCTTTACATTGTAAGTGCAGGGCTTTACATTGTAACTGCAGGACAGTGCCAAAGAGGAGGTAAGTATCGCAACCTAAGCTGCTAAACAATTTTGCCCGAGGTTGGGCTTTAAATACTTTCTAAATTATAAGTCAGAGAAGCACGCAAAGCAGGAGTTTTGATTTCACTTTGACTTTACTTTTTGCATGCTTGTTCAAGGTCAATAGTTCAGTACTGAAGACGGCACGGCCAAACAACTAGAATTTTCAGTGGGAAGTTAACAATAGTAGCCTTCATGTTTCTCTTAAGACGGGTTTCATATAAGACATCTGAAACATTTTAAATTGCCTAGTTCTTACTGAAGATACAAAACAAAATCACACAATCACATGAAGCATATCTAAACCCAAGCACTAAAATCTCATATAAACTTTAACATGATAATACATTTCAAAATTCATTTTCAATATCTGTAATTTGCCATTTTCAAGAAAGAATACTTGGCGATTGTGCCATGGAGGGCTTTGTTCATGTACTTCCTGGTATGGGGGTGACAACATTTTGCCCGTTAATTTTGAGTCCTTTAATTTTGCTCTTGCATTGTTGCCCTGTCACATTCAACACACACTGTGCAGACATAGTCCACTGTTGTCACCATCAGGAAACCTACTCTGAGAAAGGCCATACAGCCATTGCATGTAGATATGAAGTGGTTGCAAAGAGGTGGCAGGAGATCACCAACACTGAGCTGCAACAAAGAAAGGTAAAAAACAAGTTAAATGTCAAATTAAATGTCATCTAGTTAGGGTTAACATCTGCTTTAAAGAGAATATGTTGCTGCAAAGAGTCTACACCTACATTACTCCCACAATCATGTGACACTGCTCAGGTCTAGAAGCGAATCACACAGTCACAGGAGAGAAGGTCACATGCTCTTTCATAGCCAGAAAAGGGGGTTTGGGGATGCAAGGATGTAGCGCCTCCTGGTGGCAGCTTGTGAAGCCAATTCCTGCACCCAGGCCTACAGTTCAGATTAGCAGCAAGGAATGTTGGAAACCTATCCCATTTCTCTTGCTCACTCTTCATGGCTCAAGGGAAGGAAATTCACATGTATTTGTTACAACATAATTGTACAGGTCCCAGATTCTGTGGTTGCATGCCTACAAGGTGTGTAGTCCAGACAAGAGATTTGACACCATGACTAACCCTCCTTCTCTTAGCCACCAGTGTTTTAACTGAGCAACTCTCTGTACTCACTTCCCGTGGTGTATGCCACCGTGCGATCCACCAGAAGAAAGAACTCAGTCTATCTTCTACTTGAACCTATCTTTATTTAAGATAAGGGAAAGTAAAAAAAAAAAATGTTTAGTATGGTTTAATTGTCATGGCGGGTTCATTTCCAGACTTGTGCACTCTAAATTGAGTTCTCCAGCTACCCTGGCAAGACTCAGATGAAAAGAATAGCAGCATCCCCCCTAAAGACAACAACAACAAGCTGGAAAACTACATGATCCTAGCTATGAGATATTCTATCACCCACGAAGACCCACAAGAAGTTAACACTGTTTTTCTCTTTAGCTTAGCTCCCTACACCAAAAGAAAGACCCAGGGAAGTCTCCTTCACCGCGATATATAAGCTGTAACTAGACAGAAAGGGACCCCTGGAGGGAAAATAAGGGTACGACAACTCCTTCACCCCCAGAGAGCAGAAACAGGGCCTTCCAGGGTTACAGTGCTTACAACAAATAAGCACAAACAAGACTTCTGAGGAGAATAGTTACCCCAATAGAGTAAATTGAAAAGGTTACTGCTTAGATTTTTTTGCAGTAAAACTTATACGATAGTTTTTGCATAGGATGTTACTTTCAAAACAGTAAACAAGTGAATACCGTATATACTCGAGTATAAGCCGTCCTGAATATAAGCCGAGGTACCTAATTTTACCACAAAAAACTGGGAAAAAGTATTGACTCGAATATAAGCCGAGGGTGGGAAATGAGGCAGCTACTGGTAAATGTACAAAATGAAGATAGATACCAATAAAATAATGTGCTGTGAATCTTGTTCAGAGATACTTTGACGCTGCAAATGTTTTATAAATAGACCCCAAAGTGTATGTAAATGTTAAAAATGAACATGAACTGGACTATTGAAGAAAATAATTGTATAGTTCAAAAACACCTTTTTTGGGGGCACGAGACAACCCGTGGATCTGCTCATTTTATTTTTCAGTTTTCAAAGCACTTGATCCCAAAACAGCTTCACCCATAAATACAGCACTGAAGTCACCACAGCCAAAATTAACATACAAAACTGAACCCTTACCCCAGCTTCCTCAATTCATAGTTGCTATATAGTTGCATACCGCAGATCATGCTAAAAGTTAGGAAACTCCACTTTTATTTGCAGGTGGTGAGTTTTCTCTACACAGCGGAAAGAAAAATATGGCTAGAAAATAATTATAGTGTGTCTGTTCACATTTCACACTGAAGAGAGGGACTTTCATTATTCACTATGATCATTTTCCAAACTAGGTCAGCTGCATGTGCAATATTTATTTACCTCAGTATGCACTGCAATAACGATTATTGTATAATATTATATAATATAATATTATAGTCATATAATAGAAATTAATTTCAGACCTGAACATAAATGTTTTCTGCTGTATGTGTCAAGCTGCACTGTTCTGAAGCAGCTACAATAAAAACACACTAATACAACGAGAAGTTTTAAAAAACAATGTTAA
This sequence comes from Nanorana parkeri, assembly GCF_000935625.1. Lineage (NCBI taxonomy): Eukaryota > Metazoa > Chordata > Amphibia > Anura > Dicroglossidae > Nanorana > Nanorana parkeri. The sequence continues at coordinate 105,067 of NW_017306572.1, forward strand.
TTGGCAAAGTAACTAACAGCAAGCAATCAGGCAGATCCCAACTGATTTAGTGAAAGAAGATTCATAACTGGGCGACATACTGTCTGCACTTTACAATCCATGCACTTTTAACTATTTTACTGAATATCCCCAACATGATGTCCTTTATTGATTTAACCCTTGTGCTGCAGGGCCAGCCTCCCATTTTTCACTTTAGGGGGCTAGATAATTTTTGTCATTGTATTTGCTATTTTTCATTTACAGCTTTTAAAGTGGGTAAAATACTCCCCAAACCATATATTTTCGTGAAAGTACAGGCCTGTAGAACTAAAAGATTGTGCTATTGATTTTGTATGTGCCATGACAGTTGTGAAAATGTTTATCAAATGTACTGTATACAAGCACTTTTAGCTAAAAATCTTGAAGCTGTGTGTTGTGGTAATTCACAATCTGTACTGCCGCAGGTTGCAATGTAATTCGTTTTGAATAGCACCCCAACAAACCTTGTCAGTGTGTTTCATACACATGTGTTTCAGTGCACAAGTGGGAACCATCTGTGTGTTGAGGTGTTCTGCATTGATAAAAAGGTTTTTACATGCATTATGCCGGGCTGGCATTCCATTAAAAAAGAATGTGCTGCATATTGTTATGCATGTTAAAGCACAATATAACACACTTTTAAGAGACACTGTCACTTTGCCAATTCAAAGCAAAGTGAGTGTTTGTGAAAAAGCCCCCGCCAACTGATACTCACCTTTCCAGTGATCCCACATTGCTCCTTCCTTTAACTACTTCTATGTTGCCCTAACATGTGCTAAAACACTTGTTTCATTGTATGTTACTGCAATGTATTGCAATGCATGCACCACCTTGCATTGAGGTGCCATTCAGTTTGAATGCTATCCCAATGTTCTAATATAGTAGTGAGTATTCTACTTGTGCTGCAGCACATCACAACACACAGGCTGTGCCTTGTGATTAGTTGTATTGTAAAACAGGACCATTTGGGTCCATTTGCACTTCAGGGTTGTGCTAACGCATGTGGTAATGCATATAATATGTGTCGCAGTGCCATTCATTTTGAATGACACCCCAGCTGACTAAGACAATGCATCTGAGTTGTGGGCTGCAACACATGGTAGTGCGATGTGTTAAAAAAAAGGTAATGTGTTTTTAAGAACGTTATGGTGCGTTGGCAGCCCAGTAATTTTAAATGGGCTACCTTAACGCAGTGAATGTTAATATATGACATAACGCGCATTAATGCAGCTCCAAGATTGAAATGGGCCCTGTAAAGTTTTGGCTGTGTTGGGGTGTGCTTGGCTGCCCATTGAAAATAAATGTGTTTCCAGGACACACTATACACCTTAGCAGATTAAAAGCAGCTAACCACATCCATTCCTAATTCTAGGCAGTCCTGGTCACCAAATGGCTGTAAGTGTTTGGTCACTGAAGCAAACATAGACCTACAGCCTGTGAGACTGCAGCGGATGTAAGGGTTACTTAGCTGTCTTGCTGCATGCAGTTCTTTTCCAATGTACCCTTATGCCCATGGCAGTAAAAGGGTTAATACTGTAGTATATGATAGTAATTAATACACTAAGCCTACAATTTTAAGAGCATTGATGCATATACATTTTATTTTCCCTCTCACTGAAGAAAACACCAACAAAATACTAAGGAATAGTTTAGGAAAAAGTGCTGATAACGTGTATTACATTTATTTTATTCTTGACTTTTGATTTGTACTTGTCATCAACATTGCATAAGCCATGTAAATGTAGACTGGGATATACAGCATTTAAATTGATGGATACTGGTCTTCTTCATAACAAAATCAAGTTCTCTTTCCCAGCGTGTACAGTACCTTTCATAACCAGTGACACATCAGTGACCGATGTCCCGGGGCTCATCATTATCTCAGCAATATGATTGTGAAAAATGAACGGGGCCAACTGGATATTCATGATGACTGTAGGATCTGATATAAATTGAATCGAGTACATTTGGAAACAAAACATGACAGATAAGTCTTGTTCTCTAGCACATACACTATCCTGCAAGCATGGGTTGGGAGGACAATTTGAAGATGTAAAAACACTGGTTTTACTAACTGGTATTATGTAAACACTGACTTTGGCACAGTATCACCAAACAATACAGGAATAAGTAACTGCTCAGTAGATCAAAGCAAACATGCCAATTTGTGGTGAAACATCTTGTACAAAAATTATACAGTATATGAATTTGAAATTGAGTATATCTTACATAGTACAAAGTTATTCACACAATACAGAAGGTTATAGTGTTGTATGCACATACATTCTATCAATGTAAATACATTAAAGCAGAATTCCAGTATAAATAAAATGTTGTAAAATGAGGACCCTTTAAAGAGTCACTATTGTAAAACATTACTTATTTTATTAGAGTAAAAGGAGAGCCACCAACGTATATGTATATTCACTACCAAACACACCCAAAGATAAGTGGGCTATTAAAATAAGGGGACAGTTAATGTGTAAAGTGCAGCTATCCATAACAATTTGGCAACCATTATTGCACTGCAATGTAAACCTTTTTGCTGCCAGAGCTATGTTTGCACACTTTCATCATCAGAAAATCATATATTTTCTGAAAGACGAGATCCTGTAGAATAAAATGGTGGAAGTTGTAGTTTTTATGTCACATTATATTAGTGTAACTGTTAACCCAAATGTTCAGTAAAGTTTCAGTAAAAATGCATTTAAATATTATTTTAGTGCACACAAGCACAATATACTAACCAATGTAATGGTAAAATATAAAAGACGGGTTGAGTTAAGTAAATAGATATCATACACGTCAAGCCTCAAAACTGCGTGCACCTGTGATTTCACCTTTGCACTCCTATGATGCAACGATCTGCGCTTGATTAACTTCATCCCCGGCCACAGCAACCAGGGAATGGGAGCACTAAAGCTTGAAGTGACAAAACACTTGTCGCTTCTAGTTTCACTCTTCACAGGGATGTTTGCGGAACTCTCTCTGCTCTCCCAGCTGACACCCACCAAGGCACCCAGGAGGGGCAGTTGAGCCCAAGATAAAGGGCAGAGCCCATGGAAGTGACTGAGTGGCTTAATAGCCACCCAAATTACTTCCATTAAAAAGCCGATAGTCAGCATTACAGATGTAGCCAAAGTACAGGGCCTTGCTGTTGCCGCTATAAGCCTTACAATAGGGTTAAAAACTATCCTAGGGATTATATTATCTAAAAAGTAAAAAAAGCAGAAACTTTTGTTTCACCACCATATTTGACATGTCCAGTAAAAATTCAAGAAGTATAAATATTGTGCTCTTTAATGTAAGCCACGCACACATTTGCAAATGAGGAGGCGGTAGAGCCATCCATGGCAGCACCACATATCTGTGTGCATGTTACCTCCTCAAATGCAAAATATTTTTTCTCAAGTACAAAATCCGATTGTTGCATAAGATAGCCGGTTACACTTATCATGCAGAGGTCACAGTTTTCATCCCCACAAAAGCTATTTTCCTTATAAATAAGTTATTTTCCTTATCATATGTTATGCTGATTGCCCAAAAAGGCAGGTTTACACAAATATGCAACTCCGGATCTGATCTGGGAACATTGCATTATAAACCTATCCAGCCAACAATTTAGACCATTTAACTGCTGCTGTTAAAAATTCTGCTATCATCAAGCTAAGTTGTTGGGGAATATGTAAGTTCAACTGTAATAGCTAAGAGTAGAGTTGGTACTTTGAAAAAGAGACACAGTAGCTGAGTGAGTCTGGAAGAGAGCAGCATCTCTGAGAGTGAGCAGTAGAGTGTTACAACAGGTAGGCTGCATGTGTTTCACTTTTCCTACCCATGCTTACACCTATAGACCTCCCGATTTATTGTATGCATCAGATTTACAAAATTGTTTATGCTTAAGTTGCTTTATCGTGAAGGCTTCATAGAAAAACACAGCTCCAAATTCTGTGACTGACAAACAACATAAGTCCAGTCCCGGGTGCAGACCAAACAGGTTCACCACTGCCAGAACCATATGAGAAAGCAAAGACGGCGGTACTCCATGGATCTTCATCCAAATTTCAAATATTTATTGTAGAGAGCTATACACACTGTTTATTCCTTCCTCCATGCATGTCTATCCTCTCACTTGTTTCACCTTAATGACTTAATCATAGAAGTAGACATTCCTGAAATCCACCGTTTAAATGGTAATACACTCCTTCTACTGCACACAGTTGCAGAACTGCTCACAATCAAGAATTAGCTCAGCGCTAAGAGTCCAAAAATAGATTTAAATAAGCGTTTGGGATAAACAAGGTGTTGAATACTTGATTGCCACATAAAGGCATAAGCCACAGCCAATACTTTAGTGCATAATAAACCGGTCAGCCACAGCCAGTGCAGAAATATTATATATTTATACACATCACAATCTCTTGGTAACAGTATGCCAAATCAATATACAAAAGAGATAAATTACACAATATCCCATACATACAGTAGATACAATTCATTCAGCATGGATTTATAGCACCACTTTGATAAGATTAAAACCATTCCTGCACCAATTCATCTGTTTATTTGTAATTGAAGCAGCTGGATAATCTGCCGAAAAATGGTCCAGTGCTCCCTATGCTCCGCCGGTCAAAAACTACAGCCCATATAAAAGCTGAAATAACCTCGTACAAAAGAACATATAAAAAAATGCATAGTCACTTTAACTGAGATGACACTAAGAAATGTAGGCACTGGCTCTGAGTGAGGACCGCCCTTCCAACAGCTCCTGGCGGCCGCAACGGATACATTAAAAAAGTATCTCTTTTTTTGTATCATGAATGGATTTTATTAAAAAGGAAAAATGTAAGCATAAAACCATATCATGCCACCTATTCATAGTAGCGTGTAACGTCCCACTAAAAATGTAGCCCTTTAGGAATTCGTGTATCTAATTTGAAAATCCAAAAAACTTCTTGATTAGACCTTAAAGAGAACCTGTCACCACCCCTGGATGGCTTATCTATTCTCTCAATGATTTCAACCTTCATACTGTTTGTATCGCCTTTATGTTGTATACAAAAGTGTCTTGCTATATTGGTTCCCTTATTGGTCCTGATGTTCAACGGGTGTTCTCTCATCCGATCACACAAGCACCTGGTAGTTTTCCCAACATATTGTTCATGGCAGGAAGTACATGAAATAACAAATTACAAAATTAGTTTGGCAATTCACAAGTTGTTTGATTTTTATGTGAATACCATGAGCCAGTCTGCGTATGTTTCTCATATCTGGGCCCCCCTGTAAAATTGGTAAATATCTCTTCAGAATACATTTTATTTCTTGAAACTGTAAACTAAAATTGGTTGAAAATACAATCGGCAAATTAGTTCTTCTACATTTAGATGTTCTTCTATGATTGGCCTTTTCTATACTGTCCTGGAGTCATTTTGTGCTAGGAATTTTTGATACATGGTCTCAAGTCTGTCTAACTAATGAGTGGGAATACCCTCATTCTACAAAGCATTCCTCAAGGTCCCTTGATTCTCTGCAAAAGTTTTCATACCTGGTGCAATTGCAACTATCAGCCCTTAGGACTGAATTCTTAGAGATGGGTTTACGGTATGAACATACCCAAACCACATTATTTTCCGTAGACCCCACCAGAGTCAAGTCTAAAAAATTGATCACCGTTTCCTGTTTTTCAACCATGAAGCACAGATTAAGATTATTATTATTGAGATATAATAAAAAAGCTTCTAAAATCAATTTGCGCCTCACGATAAAAACCAGATCATCAATGTAACGAGTAAAAAATTGTATGTCCTGGCAAAATGGATTTCTATCCCCATAGATGTGGTGCTCCTCCCATCACACCATAAAGAGGTTGGCGTATATAGGGGAGAATTTAGCACCTATCAAAGCTCCACGTCTCTGACAATAGCCCTGACCATCAAACATGAAGTAATTGTGTGTGAGTAAAAAATGTACTGCCTCTACAATTAAATTCTTCAAATCTATAAAATAATCTGAATAATTAATGATGGACTAAAGCTTCAACTTCTAAGTCGTGTTAAATACTCGAGTATAATTAGGCAACATCTAATGTCACCCATTTATAATCATCATTCCATCTCAATCCTTCTAACATGTGCTATACCAATGACTGTTAAAGAATCATACTTTATGGATTTGCTTACTCTCTGGAAAGCAGAAAATATAGTATTATCAGAAAAACATAAGAAGTGTTGTGTTACTTTTAGACTTGCAAATGTCTGAATATGAGATGAATGCATTACAGTGATTCAGTCAATCTCACTTGATATAGCGTTGTGGATGATAACTTTGCATTACGGATATTGGTTATAAGGAGTTATGTTCACCATGTGTTCACATTTTGTTATATTTTTTTCTTTTTAATATATATTTATAAAATCTTTGTTTTATAAAAACAAACTAGTACAGGATGCATCCATGACAAGGGATTCACAAGAACATTATGTTTGCCTTCAGTTTCCCTCTCTAACGTCATACGGTCCTATCTGAGCAGAGGGGAGGGGAATTAATAAAGTTTATATATTATTTGTACACACAGTGTTTATTGTGTCCACTCCCAGCACAAATAAACGTCCGGCAACCTTCTCCTCGTTCACAATGTACAATCACATAAAGGGCTGCTCCACCAGGACCAGGGAACCTTGGGAACTATGCAGAGAAGAAAAAACAATAGCGCCCGATCTATGTGAAGGACCATTTATTAACAGGGTTATCCACAAAATGGTGAAGAGTTTGGAGAAGGCAGGAGAAGTGAACAATCTAGGACAACATAGCTGAACTGGAAAGTGATCTGAACTGAAGTATTTTTCCAAATCAGCTATTTTGGCCTAGATTGTTCACTTCTCCTGCCTTCTCCAGACCTTTCACCCTTTTGTGAATAGCCCTGTAATAAAATCAGAAGAAGCAGTAGTGCACTCACAAAGGTGACTCAAAAGCAGCAGAAATCATCTGTAGGTTTCTTTTCCAGCAGGGGCCCAAAGCCCATCCCAAAACACAGTAGCCACCGCTCACTCAGCACACTGACAAGCCACTATTTTGCACCTATGTTGCTGATTAGTCGTGAAGCTGAATTTGGTGTGAACCAGTTCGCCTAAGTTCACCTAGGCACCCTCAGAATTCAGACTGCCACCCCTCCTCCTGACCCAGTCAGGTGCAGGGAAAGGCATTTCCCACCTGCAGCTATACATCACAAAGGGGCAGAAAATGCCCCCCCTGCTGCAACTTCCGACACTGATCGAGTCGGCAGGAGGGGGTGGTGGTTAGAGTTTTGAGCTAACCTGGGCAAACTCAGGAGAACCAAGCCCAGCCATCTCTACTGCTGATCTCCTGTAGCCACTTCCAATCTACATGCACTTGCTCCAGTCTCAGGTGAACAGGTTTGCTTATTATAAGAGAGAGCCAGGCCTGTGGAATGTGTGTTGGCACATTCCCCTTTAGTCTTAGTCAAGGGCCCATTTGGCAAGGTAACAATGCAGGAGCAAAACTAGGAGACAGAAGTCACCCCATAACAGCAAAAGCCTGAGCAAGCACTTTCAGTGCAGGGTTACCTGGTATTCTATTAATTAGATTATTTAATAAGACTGAAAACGAGCATTGATATTTCATTAACATGTTAATGCTTATATGAGATTTAAGTGACTGGAGTAAAATCTTCTTTGAAGTGATTCAAAACACATGTTTCCAAACATACAGCATTCTAAAAGGTATTTGGAAATCCTTTTATTTTATTTTATTTTGTAAAACCACAAAGAAATCTGGCACCAAACAAGGGATTTATCATGTTCATCTTCTGTTTAGGACAGCAGCCATTTATAGCGGGTATGACTGCATAGCCAAATCAACATTCATTATTCTTACAATTTTTAAAAGCTAATTCTTTCTGAATGTTCCAAATATGACCATATTGTATCCTTTTCTAAACAAATAGTTTTAATGACATGATTCATAAAATAATGCCTGACCCATGAGAACTTACTCTGTCTAAAAAGTCCCTCTCATATTTCCATCTAATCTTATGTGGTAATGTGTTTTTGTGTACATGAACATATATGAAAGTAACAATGATGTGACATTTTCTCGGGTACATTTTTAGAAAAGTATGTTCAACTATTCACCCTAAATTACACACAGACTGACTTTTTAGAGACCTGTCAATCAGAAAACAGTGACAATAACACTTGCAGAGTATAAAATGTTAATTCCGTTCATAAACATACCATGAATATTACAAAACCCACAAAGTAATATTATTTAATGTGTATCTAAACCCCAAAACAACTAATGTAAAATATTGTAGTTTAGCAGCCCGTAGATTTGGTGGCTGCATTTGCTTTCCGTTTTTTCCCCCCTTTGTTTTCACCCTGTAATCCTACCAGTAACACAGCTTGCCCTAAGGTGACAACTAGGAAAGCACCGATGCCAAGTACAGATACTTTTCCAGCTCCAAGACTAGACTAGGGAAAAATTCAGAAGTTAGGAGGCAGTTGTCATTTGTAAGGAGCACACAGAGCTTCTGGGATTTGTACATCTCTGTTTTAATGTACAATTTTGTTTTTATAAATATAAATAACGGGATGCACTGATACCGTTTGTGCAAGTACAAGTACTGATACATTTTTGTTTATTGTCATGTGACAATTTTTCTAAAACAATACAGACTAATGATTTCAGGACAGTGGTGGAGCGCCATAGCCAGGTCCCAGCTACAACCGCTGCAACCCTGGTAGTTCTCATGAAAATGGCAAGTATCGGCACTGGTATCGGTGCATCCCTAGTGACAACGCTTACTCACTGTAATGTATCTATGGAGAGGTGTTAGGACTACAGAACCCCTTCCTTCTCTTCTTCTCCATAACATAGAAGGAGAAGTTGTTCTGTAGTTCATGGTGAAGTGAGCAGGAAGATAAAACTGCTTTAAAAAATAATACAGAGTGCATAGGATGCAGCATATAGGAACCACTGGATTTCTGACAGGGTTAACAGGTATTTTTGCTCTTATTGAACAGATATAACAAAAAGATTTGTATTATATATTTAACAGACCAAAAGGGAGCAAATAAGAGAAGTTAATTGTTAGGGTTTACATACACTTTAACCACTTGCTGTCCACCTGTTGCAATGGGATGGTCATATGGCGTACTTGCCAGGTTGGGACAGCATTGCAAACCCCCTAGTAAACGCACAAGTACTTTATTGTAATTACACTGTCCATTGGACAGTGCAGATCACAAAAAATGTACAGAAGAATTGGAAGTGGTTTTGCGCCATGTGATTGCTGTAACCAATCACAGCATCACTAAATGAAAATAATGGTTTTCGTTAGCAGCCAGGTCTTCCTTTTTTCTCATACACTGATCTGTGAGTGAGAGGAAAGGGAGATCTCCCTGATCACCAGCCAGCATCAGTGCCATCCAGTACCAAAATCACAGTCATCCAGCACCAGTGCCAGCCAGAACGAGTATTATCCATTACTAGTATCAACTAGTGCCAGCCAGAATCTGTGTCAGCCAGTACCAGTGCCATCCAGATCCATTTCCAGCCAGTGCTATCCAGTACCAGCACCATCCATTACCAGTGCCAGCCAGTACCAGTGTCATCCAGTGCCAGCCAGTTCCAGTGTCATCCAGTTGCTGTGCCGGTCAGAATCAGTGCCAGCCAGTACCAGTGTCGTTAAGTACCAGTGCCTGTACAGTTGGTACCAGTGCCAGCCAGTACCAGTGTTATACAGTAAAAGTGTCATTCAGTACAAGTGCTAGCCAGAGTCAGTGTCAACAAGAACCAGCATCATGGAGTACCAGTGCCAGCCAGAACCAGTGCCTGTACAGCCAGTAACAGTGTCATCCCGTACCAGTGCCTGTACACAGTGGCGTAACAACCGGGGGGCGGGGGGGTCGTTCGCCCCGGGCGCATAGATGGCGGGGGGCGCCTGCCGC
>NW_017306572.1:116428-193295 GCF_000935625.1 Nanorana parkeri
GAATGTCTGCCCCGGGCGCCCCGGTTCTAGCTGGCACTGGTTACTGGTGCCTGATTACTACTAATAGTAGCCATGTTTTGGGTGTTTCTACTGTCCTGGCACTCCAGGACCTCCAAAAAGGTGATAAGTAGTCAGGAAATTAGATGCCTAATTTATGCCCCTTGAAAGTCTAAAGGCGCTCCTTAGATTTTGGGTCCCTCTATGCATAAAAGTCTCACATCTGTGGTATCCCCATAATCAAAATAAGAAAAAGAATGTGTTTTGGGCTTTAATTTTAAGTAAGTTTATGATGTGTGTGAAAAATATCTTATTAAAATGACAACTTTGTAAAGAAAATTAAGAACCTCATAAACTCACCATGCCTTACTAAATACCCTGATGTGTCTACTTTCAAAAAGGGGTAATTTTGGGCGTGTTTATACTGTTCTAGTATTTTAAGGCTTTAGGAAATGTGATAGGCAGTCAGAGCATCAGTGTTCATACATTTCATGAAATTCATAAATCCACTACAGTTTTTCGTGACTGAGTAGTTGTCAGTCAAGGTATCACAGCAGTGAAAAATGGCCTGGACAGGAAGTAAGTGTAATATTTGGGTCCTCAAATGGATAAAGATACCTGGTCGCCAACTTTTAAAAAAAAAGGAAAAGCACACAAAAATCAAGTTTTTTAAATGTTTGCTTACAGAATGTTTCATTTTCATAAAACCTTTTTAAATGTACTTGCAAGGTGCTTTTTAACTTGCTAGGGAATTTGACCACTGTGGAAAAGTCAATTACCTACTAGTCTAACACTACATTACCCGCTACCTTCTGCAATGTCATAGCCCTCTTCTCTTCTGGAAGTGTCTAATTCCTGTCTGTGATGGCCCAGTTCTCTGCCCTTCCCCTCACCTCCTTGCATAACCTGTAGCTACTGGAGGAGGAGCCAAGGGGAATACCATAGAGTGTCACTTGAGCGGCAGCTCTCGTTCTGTTGGGGCTGCTGACATCTGAGATGGAGGTGCCCAACAGCAGTTTCAAGCCTTTTGGATGTTTACACAAGGAGACATTTTAGGAGAAATAACATGAATAAAATAAAATATACTGTATGCATATAATCTTATGGGAAGATCGTTGTTGAAATTCATGGTCTGGTGACTGAGTCTGTTTAAAGGGACATGACTTTGTGCATTATATAGCTTGTTGACATGAAATTTATTTTTCAATTCAATATGTCTAAAGCTTACTGTTTAAATTGCTTCCTGCTATTTATTATTACACTTAGTTTCAGAAAAAAAATCCATTATGTTCACTTGTAATTAATCAAGTAATGCTTAAAGAGTCTTCAACTTTAAGAAAAATAAAAGGATAAAGGTCTGGCAGGGGTCAGTAAAGAGATTCCCTGCTGCTAGGTATTATTCTGTTAACTAAGATTGCTATAGCCCATTAAAAGAAAATTCAAGCTTATAGTCTAGTATTTTCCACACAATACAGAAATAAAACTACCGCTTTTTAACGTATGTTGTTAAGTGAATAAAGTTGTAAGATGATATAGGGTAAAATATACATCAAATATAATTATACAGGTTTGCAAAACCATTAATCTAATGTTTATACTATTTAACATCAAAAGATTTGAAAAAAAATTTGAAAATGTGCACCTTGATTCATTATTGAACGTCTTCATATAAAGTAAATTAGGTTTCTTGTGAGCAAATAAAATGTCACAGTGCTTGTGCAAAAGGTACTATATAATGGGTCATCTGTAGAAATTTGGTGTGCAACAACAGTGTGTCTACTGCATAATCAATGTACAGACTGCAACAGAAATATTAACAAATTATCTCATGAATATACAGTGGGGTTGATTCGCTAAAGTACTACAGATTTTTCACCTAGCAAAGTGAATGTGTGCATAGCTTGATGAATGCCATGAAATTGTGCTCACTTCATTCAGTCACTTGCAAAACATAAATTCTTTTTTTGAAATTCCCCTTACAGTCAGATGAATACCTAGGGAAGGCTATGGATTCCCTGGGTTAAGTCAGCTGCAGGTTGACACCTGCCCCACACATGACTGTTATGCAGGGGTTCCTGCAAGGCAATGGCCATGTTGCCCTTGACTCTGCAGGAGCAATAAAGAAGAGTGGAGCAGAGCAAGGGAAAGCTCTCCTAGACATGTCACGTGATACAAAGCTGAGTGTAAACCTGGGAGAGCTTCCTTTCCCTGTACCAAGGGTAACACAGGGTATCTGAGGTCTGGTAAGTTTTGTGTGTGAAAAAAGGAGGAGGCATGATGGGAACAAGTTGTTCAAAAAAATAAAAGATAATGCCCAAAAGATGTGGATAATAGTCCACAAATAATGGAACCCAATCAAGTTGTACACTACTTTTTAGTTTTGTATAGAAGATGGTAGGAATTTGGAACCTTAGTCAGTTTTATATTGCTGTTTGTGTCCCCGCACGGATGATTCACCCTCACTGTTGGTTCTCCTGACATTGTAAAATATTCCCCTATTTGTATGATTTAACCTAAACTTAGTAAGCATATTAGTTATTCATCAAACCCTATCTTACACATTGTACAATCAAATTGTAATATATATTGACTTACATATTAAGGCAAGTGGAATATGTATTGCGCAATTAGTAGGTTATATGGACTGATTAGAATACAAATTTTAATAGAGATACATTTTTGTACTACAATGTAATCGGTTAGCCAATATGGTGTCAGGCTTGTTGCTTTTAGCTTAAATTTTTGTTTGTACCACCTAAGTTGGTGTCCTTTTACGTCTGTCAAACAGAGATAAAGTTCTGTCTTAATTTTATCTATTTTTCTGTTCCAGTTCTGGACTTGGATTTGATTTAAATTTCTAAATAACATTAGAGGTATTTAACTTTTGTCTTTGTACCATTGAGACTCTAATTATATAAGAGAACCTTGCAGTACTGCTTCATAGGCTTGCCAATTGGCATGGTCTGAGTCTTTAATCAAGATGAAAGTATTCTAGTGTCTCCTGTGATCTCCACTTGGGAGCTAAAGAAGAACATGTGACCAGGTCATGGTCAAACCAAGAAATGGCTAACATTTTGACACCACTACCCGCTTTCTCAGTGATCTGGTAACCTCAGCAGTATTCCTTCAGCTGGGCCTGCATGGGTGTGTTAGAGGGCCACGACCTGGGAGCTGTCCTGCAGCAAAGCCCATCCCCCGTTAAGGAAGGACTCTGGTGAATACCTGGCGATGCTTAGACTAGATGTGCAGTCATGCTGATCCCTACTCTACTTGTGTCTTGAGCCTCTGGTGTCACTCTATCTTATGTCAATGCCTGTCTGCCCCAAAATCCCCAGAGCCTGCATTCACAGTGAATACGGTCCATTGACTGTGACAGCCTGGGACTGGGAAATTGTCAAGAACCAGGGGTATGCCTGAAATAATTATAGGTTGTCAATAAGAACAGGTATATTTCAGTGGAAAAATAAGTATCAGGGTGAGGATGTCCTTCATCAGCTAACACAGCTAGACAAGATAAAGCCACCGTTTTTGAACTGTGTTTTGGCCATAAAGCAAGATTCTACCAGTGCACAGAAGAATGTAGAAGGGAACTCTACAACATAAATGGGGTCCCGATTATCATACAATAAGTCAAATAACAATCAGGAACCCATAGGTGTAGTTAAGGGCCTCAGCATCATATTTGCTGAGTCCCAATAGACAAATCTAACAAATTAAAATTGCACAATGAAAATAAAGTAGACATGTCTTATAATGCATTTTATTGAGAAAAGGGGGTAGAGTGGAGAAAGTGGGGGATTGAGGGGAGAGGGGAGGCAAAGGAGGAGAAAATGCCAAAGTAACACAATATTGGGGGACTGGCAAGCCAGGGTGCAAACACAATACGCATTATGCCAAGTTCACTTCTTAGTTTGTAATGTAGATCTAGAGTTCTTCATTCAGAGTGTAATGCTGATCTAGATTTTTTAGTCTGCACATTTAAAACCAGTTATAGTTCTGACAGAGAGTCTCCAAGTAGATACAGGCATTGTTGTTCAAGCTTAAAACACTGAAGAGGAAAACAACTTAGTGCAACAGAGGAGATAGAGAGCAACAGCCTCCAGCCCAGGGTAGTGGTAAAGGATGCAATGTTCTGAGGTTGAAGTTGTTTGTCAGAGAAAAGGAAACAAGGGTCCAGGTTGATGTTGGCTCAATGGTGTCCTTGCAGATTTTAAAGTTTTTGCAGATAACAGAGGAAAGTGTAGCCAACATATGGCATCTATAGTCCTGATATTTTTTTAATGGTCAGGCTCATCCAGAACTTGTTGTAAACTAATGTACAGTTTAAAAGCCAACAGATGGGCAACATAAGAACTAAAAAAATGGGCAACAATTGGACATCCCCTGGGTAGAAGTTATGAGGCAGTTCTGTGCATCATCACAGGAAGAGGAGTGATATGTGAAATATGTTGGAATACGTGAGAGCCAAGGTTTTTCAAGGCCCGGGAGCACTGGGGTCAGGAACTAAGGCTGCCTGGCCTTGAACCTGGGTCCCCCCATGAACTGGAACATGCCTTATCAAATTTGCCACTTCGGATTTTGCTTCTGGACTTCTATCTGTTATAGTCCTACACACTGAGTTTCTCAACGAGCCTTACTTGCTCCTGATCTTGTGACCAATCAGAGTACCTACCCTTCTATTTAAAGTCCATCCTGTTTCTTTTCCAGATTATTGTGCTCCACGCGTAATCCAGCTTGCTGCCTCGTGCTATCTCAGTTGCTACTTGGAATCGACTTTGGCTTGTAACCCCGACTACGAAACCCTTCTCCTGCATCGATCTCGGCTTGTGACCCCGACACTGATTTCTGTCTAGCGCTTCGGACTATTCAACCTCCTATTTTCTGAGAACTGTGCTAAACCTGAAGGTTCTGGCTATTGGTCTCCACTCTTAACAAGTATTCTCCTATCAACTGGTATGGGCTAATCTAAAGATTGGAGGGAGGATTGGCATTTAGACGTGTTGGGTGCATTGCGGTTTCTTCTGCACTTGGGTCTGGTGGGAGTTTTGGGCCTAGTTTTATAAAGGAAGAGTAGGTCTCCTCCAGGAATCGTACCTGACAGGGGGCGTTGCAGTAACTGAAAATCAGTCTAAATATTTACCACATCTCTATTTAATCCCCTCAATTTGTAGGATTCGCAAATAAGGACAGAATTTCCTCTGTTTTACAACTGTGGGTAGTGCCAAGCCAGTAACATTTTTAGAAACATGGCCCTGAAAGGTCAGGTTTTGGAACCTGCATGCAGCTTGTATGATGCAGTCTTTAGTGTCATAGTAATGGAATTTTATAATGATGTCTCTAGATGGACCATTGGATGTATTGCGGCCCTATGGATCCTAGCTATGTTTCAGAGGGATTTCTGGTACTAATTCCTGAAACAGTGTGGTGATGTAGCCCTGCAGGTCTTCAATCATCTCTGGTAAGCCCGTAATGTGTACATTGCTGCTGTTCTCCCAGTCCTTGAGTATTTCTTACATAAGATGAAAATCTGTCTGTAGGTACGCAAAATATACTCTCTTCCCCCTTGCTCCCCTTTCCTCCCTCCACCCTTCTCCAAGCTAGTAGGTGAATAGTTGCTAGAGATTGTGCTGTCTCTTTGTGATTTTGTACTGAACAGGAAGTTCAGGGAAGCTGAGTTGAGAGACTTGGAACCAGTTGCTCAGAAACATGATAACTGTAAGTGCTCAGGCAAAAATACAAAGAAATACTTTGCTGGGCAATGTGTGTTTGTAAGATATGGATAATTATTGAAAAATGGTTTGGGGGTTTAATACTACTTTAATTAATATCTATCTTTTGGAGGTCAGAGGGGAGAGGAAAGGCCCTCTGGCTTGGAGAATTCTAGAACCGCTGATTTGAAAGTGTTATATTATGTGTCTTTAGCATAGGCTTATTTTAAACGAGACAGTACCATTATTTCTTAATTTTCCCCCCGTCCCGTTGTTTCTTTAGAAAATATCATTTTCTAGGGATGCACCGAAATTTCAGTGCATCCACAGTTTCTCTCCTCTCCACTGGGCGCTGCTCTGTGTTCCCTCTGACACATCGCAGCATCCAGCCAGGAGGAGAGAAACTGTCAGAAGGCCCAGCGGGGTGGGGAGGAGAGCGCTGTCATCGGGGTGTCTCCTCCCGCACTCCCCTGCTCAGCCTCCTGTGAGCGATCAGAATGGAGAGCGGTGTGGGGGCGAAGACAACTGTGAGCTGTCACAGGCAGCCGAGCCGGCAGTATGGGGAGGAGTCAGCTGTCAAAATAAACCGAGCTCTCCTCCCCGCACGCACTGCCGGCTCACCGTACTGTGACAACCGATCCAGGATGGAGAGCGGTATACAAACAATCAGTGATACTGAAGGTTTATAAATAACTGGGCATACGGTAGTATGAGTTACTATGTACCAGTTATCCAGTTATGAATTAATAGGAAGTGATCTACATCACTTCCTATTCATTCATGTTTGTGTATATAGTAAACATACTATATCCACAATTGATGAATGAACAGGAACACTCAGTATAGAGGATTCCTGTTCATTTATAACAGGGGATGCAGAATAAGAGATTGAGGGCTCTGTGTCCTCAATCTCTTTTTCTATTTTAAAGGGGAAATATCAGGGGTCTGTAAGCTTTGCTGCTGCAGACAGAGGGTGACAGTCCCAGCATGGAGCTGCGTTTCACATCCCCCCCTGTCATCACTTTCTTCCAGCTCTGTCACATAGTCTGTGAATATTCGTGGAGCAAAGACTAACGGTAATTTGCACTTTTTTTGCAGCCAGATTGGAATAGAATCCTATTTTATATGTGTTAAATGTTCCTAACACAACATAACTGTTTAAACAAACATTGCTGTTCATCTTTTTACATGCTGGATATTCTTATATTTCGACATTTAAATGGAATGTTAAGGACGGGGCTGGAAGTAATGGTCACTATAATTAACCCTGTGTGTACTGGCTCATAATCAGATGTACAGGACTGTACTAACAAAGGGTTAGTGATCTCAGGTTTGGCTGGTGCATTGCATATTACTGTCTCTCACTTCACATGGTTAGTAGCTGGAATGCACTAGATCGCATAATAAAATTCTCCCTGCATGCATGCATGACCTATTTTTTGCGACTGCACTGCACCATGAGCATTGTTGTGCCATGTGTTCTGGTGCAGTTAAATGCACTGCAAGGCAGGAGACGTGGCTGTGGTGCCATTGACTTAAATATATCCCCAGGCGCCCTCCTGCCCCAGAACACATTGAACATTTTATAATGCGATACAGTGCATTCCAGCTACCAACCGTGCTGGAACACACTGGATTAGGTGTAAACAAGCCCTTTGATGTGATGGAAGCTGCCTGTAGAGTCCTGTGTGTAATCTGCTAAAAACAAATAGAAAAGTAAGAAATACTTTGTAAATGTGAATTTGGTGTGCTATATGAATGGGAACATGTAACATATAGTAAGGGGCAGAAAATACACTATATAGAAATGTCACCAGCATCAAATCCTTTTATGATAGCAAAATGTTAATTTATTTGCCATTCCTTGTCAGAAAAACAAGCGCCTTATGAAGGGACCCTGCACGGTCCCGAAAGCGCTTGTTTTTCTGACAAGGAACTGTAAATAAATAAACATTTGGCTATCCTAAAAGGATGTTTTGGTGTGCTGGTGAATTGCAGATTTTAAAGTTTTTGCAGATAACAGAGGAAAGTGTAGCCAACATATGGCATCTATAGTCCTGATATTTTTTTAATGGTCAGGCTCATCCAGAACTTGTTGTAAACTAATGTACAGTTTAAAAGCCAACAGATGGGCAACATAAGAACTAAAAAAATGGGCAACAATTGGACATCCCCTGGGTAGAAGTTATGAGGCAGTTCTGTGCATCATCACAGGAAGAGGAGTGATATGTGAAATATGTTGGAATACGTGAGAGCCAAGGTTTTTCAAGGCCCGGGAGCACTGGGGTCAGGAACTAAGGCTGCCTGGCCTTGAACCTGGGTCCCCCCATGAACTGGAACATGCCTTATCAAATTTGCCACTTCGGATTTTGCTTCTGGACTTCTATCTGTTATAGTCCTACACACTGAGTTTCTCAACGAGCCTTACTTGCTCCTGATCTTGTGACCAATCAGAGTACCTACCCTTCTATTTAAAGTCCATCCTGTTTCTTTTCCAGATTATTGTGCTCCACGCGTAATCCAGCTTGCTGCCTCGTGCTATCTCAGTTGCTACTTGGAATCGACTTTGGCTTGTAACCCCGACTACGAAACCCTTCTCCTGCATCGATCTCGGCTTGTGACCCCGACACTGATTTCTGTCTAGCGCTTCGGACTATTCAACCTCCTATTTTCTGAGAACTGTGCTAAACCTGAAGGTTCTGGCTATTGGTCTCCACTCTTAACAAGTATTCTCCTATCAACTGGTATGGGCTAATCTAAAGATTGGAGGGAGGATTGGCATTTAGACGTGTTGGGTGCATTGCGGTTTCTTCTGCACTTGGGTCTGGTGGGAGTTTTGGGCCTAGTTTTATAAAGGAAGAGTAGGTCTCCTCCAGGAATCGTACCTGACAGGGGGCGTTGCAGTAACTGAAAATCAGTCTAAATATTTACCACATCTCTATTTAATCCCCTCAATTTGTAGGATTCGCAAATAAGGACAGAATTTCCTCTGTTTTACAACTGTGGGTAGTGCCAAGCCAGTAACATTTTTAGAAACATGGCCCTGAAAGGTCAGGTTTTGGAACCTGCATGCAGCTTGTATGATGCAGTCTTTAGTGTCATAGTAATGGAATTTTATAATGATGTCTCTAGATGGACCATTGGATGTATTGCGGCCCTATGGATCCTAGCTATGTTTCAGAGGGATTTCTGGTACTAATTCCTGAAACAGTGTGGTGATGTAGCCCTGCAGGTCTTCAATCATCTCTGGTAAGCCCGTAATGTGTACATTGCTGCTGTTCTCCCAGTCCTTGAGTATTTCTTACATAAGATGAAAATCTGTCTGTAGGTACGCAAAATATACTCTCTTCCCCCTTGCTCCCCTTTCCTCCCTCCACCCTTCTCCAAGCTAGTAGGTGAATAGTTGCTAGAGATTGTGCTGTCTCTTTGTGATTTTGTACTGAACAGGAAGTTCAGGGAAGCTGAGTTGAGAGACTTGGAACCAGTTGCTCAGAAACATGATAACTGTAAGTGCTCAGGCAAAAATACAAAGAAATACTTTGCTGGGCAATGTGTGTTTGTAAGATATGGATAATTATTGAAAAATGGTTTGGGGGTTTAATACTACTTTAATTAATATCTATCTTTTGGAGGTCAGAGGGGAGAGGAAAGGCCCTCTGGCTTGGAGAATTCTAGAACCGCTGATTTGAAAGTGTTATATTATGTGTCTTTAGCATAGGCTTATTTTAAACGAGACAGTACCATTATTTCTTAATTTTCCCCCCGTCCCGTTGTTTCTTTAGAAAATATCATTTTCTAGGGATGCACCGAAATTTCAGTGCATCCACAGTTTCTCTCCTCTCCACTGGGCGCTGCTCTGTGTTCCCTCTGACACATCGCAGCATCCAGCCAGGAGGAGAGAAACTGTCAGAAGGCCCAGCGGGGTGGGGCGGAGAGCGCTGTCATCGGGGTGTCTCCTCCCGCACTCCCCTGCTCAGCCTCCTGTGAGCGATCAGAATGGAGAGCGGTGTGGGGGCGAAGACAACTGTGAGCTGTCACAGGCAGCCGAGCCGGCAGTATGGGGAGGAGTCAGCTGTCAAAATAAACCGAGCTCTCCTCCCCGCACGCACTGCCGGCTCACCGTACTGTGACAACCGATCCAGGATGGAGAGCGGTATACAAACAATCAGTGATACTGAAGGTTTATAAATAACTGGGCATACGGTAGTATGAGTTACTATGTACCAGTTATCCAGTTATGAATTAATAGGAAGTGATCTACATCACTTCCTATTCATTCATGTTTGTGTATATAGTAAACATACTATATCCACAATTGATGAATGAACAGGAACACTCAGTATAGAGGATTCCTGTTCATTTATAACAGGGGATGCAGAATAAGAGATTGAGGGCTCTGTGTCCTCAATCTCTTTTTCTATTTTAAAGGGGAAATATCAGGGGTCTGTAAGCTTTGCTGCTGCAGACAGAGGGTGACAGTCCCAGCATGGAGCTGCGTTTCACATCCCCCCCTGTCATCACTTTCTTCCAGCTCTGTCACATAGTCTGTGAATATTCGTGGAGCAAAGACTAACGGTAATTTGCACTTTTTTTGCAGCCAGATTGGAATAGAATCCTATTTTATATGTGTTAAATGTTCCTAACACAACATAACTGTTTAAACAAACATTGCTGTTCATCTTTTTACATGCTGGATATTCTTATATTTCGACATTTAAATGGAATGTTAAGGACGGGGCTGGAAGTAATGGTCACTATAATTAACCCTGTGTGTACTGGCTCATAATCAGATGTACAGGACTGTACTAACAAAGGGTTAGTGATCTCAGGTTTGGCTGGTGCATTGCATATTACTGTCTCTCACTTCACATGGTTAGTAGCTGGAATGCACTAGATCGCATAATAAAATTCTCCCTGCATGCATGCATGACCTATTTTTTGCGACTGCACTGCACCATGAGCATTGTTGTGCCATGTGTTCTGGTGCAGTTAAATGCACTGCAAGGCAGGAGACGTGGCTGTGGTGCCATTGACTTAAATATATCCCCAGGCGCCCTCCTGCCCCAGAACACATTGAACATTTTATAATGCGATACAGTGCATTCCAGCTACCAACCGTGCTGGAACACACTGGATTAGGTGTAAACAAGCCCTTTGATGTGATGGAAGCTGCCTGTAGAGTCCTGTGTGTAATCTGCTAAAAACAAATAGAAAAGTAAGAAATACTTTGTAAATGTGAATTTGGTGTGCTATATGAATGGGAACATGTAACATATAGTAAGGGGCAGAAAATACACTATATAGAAATGTCACCAGCATCAAATCCTTTTATGATAGCAAAATGTTAATTTATTTGCCATTCCTTGTCAGAAAAACAAGCGCCTTATGAAGGGACCCTGCACGGTCCCGAAAGCGCTTGTTTTTCTGACAAGGAACTGTAAATAAATAAACATTTGGCTATCCTAAAAGGATGTTTTGGTGTGCTGGTGATCTTTCTATATATTGCTGACGTTTGTGGCGCTATCTGCAGTCACTGTGGGCACCCACCCCATTACAAGTGACTTTCGGTAAGGAGTACAATAAGTAAAGATGTTTTTTTGTCAACTGTGTAGGCCAAAATCCTTGCCCTGGCCCTGCTGTACAGTGCATATTGTGACCATATGATGTTTCACAGGGTGAAGGGGGCGGGTGGTGGGGCCCAAGAAAATGTTTGCCTAGGGTCCAAATAATATTAAAGACGGCCCTGCATGGAGCGCATTCCTAAGAAGTCTCTGCTGGCGCTCATTCTTCCTTCTCCACAGCAGCACTGACTGGGAGGAAGTTATATAGGTGCACAGTGCGCCTATACAACAAGAATAATTGTTGATTGTTAAGATGTGCATTTGGATTCGGACAAACTGCCAAATCAACGGATTTCTGTCAATTCGGCAGTGCATCTCAATCCAAATCACTAAATAGCCGAATATACAAATTCTATATATTTGGGCATATAGTAATTCATTGTATGGGGGCCGCCATCTTGGTGCGTCTGACGTCACGTAAGAAGACAAGTAAGAATATGGCGGCGCCCATTGTTTCTATGTGCGTTTCAGCGCAGGTACGTAGGGAAGCGGGGGATGCAGACACAGCGGTCTCTCCTCCCAGCTGGTGCCGGCTGCAGTGGTCTGTGTCCCCGCTGCACACATTTTTTTTCTTTTTTTAAAGTGCAGTTTCGGATTCCGAAGCTCGTTGCCACCAAATCCAAAACAGCATAATTAATTTTGTCCAAAACTTCATGCTGTACACATCTATTATATTGTCATAAAACTTTTGTTCATATTACTTTTTCATGAATACGGAATATTAAAACCACCCCGTTTTTGCTATCCCAATGTCCTGTTTTTGACTCATGGAAATAGGGCCAGCCTACTTAGGCATCAAATTCTCTATGCATGGATTTGGCAGTCACCTTTTGGTCTATTTAAATCAAGACATCATAGACAAGTATATTAATTGATAAAAGAGATCATCTCTAGGATCCTGTAACACTCGGGGATCCTTCTCTCACTGTTTTTTCCCCTCCAGTATGAGAAAGGCCCTAGCCTAATTGATTACTAGTTGAATGTTTTCTTTGACACATATCCACCTCCTACAAATCTCCTGATAAGGCAGATTTGATGTTTGGGAAATGTGTTGAAAACTACCCTTATCCCACTGCACAAATCTAAATAGTTTAAAATTAATGGAAATAGTAACTTTATGTACAACTAGAAGGGTACTTTAATCAGCTGAACAGTGGGTTTGAGGCTCTTTAGAGAGGAAAATGTAAACGTATTGATTTATCAACATATGTGAAACTTTTGCTTTTATGAGATTGTAAATATTTGTTGGTCATAAAGATCGTTTGACATATATTTTACCATATGGTGTTTTTATGTAGAAGTGGTACCTTAAAGAACACCTTTAAAAATGTACCCTTGCAGTGGGGCTACCCCCACACCACAAGAGTTAACTACTTGTTTTGTCTAGGGAGCTCAAATATAGCTTATATACTCACCTGACCCTTGGTCCCATGGTGTTTGGCACTCACCTCTCTCCCCGATGCTCCAGCTGTGAAATGCCCCTCAGTGTTCTCATGTCTAATGCAAGTCAGTGGACCTACATTAGACTTGATGACATCAGCAGCCCTTAGACTTCCAGAGCCCAGGGAAGAAGAGGCTACATGGACCAGTCTAGCAGCCCGGTGGGACTGAAGATCAGGTGAGTATATCTACTTTTATTTCATGAAAGTAAATGAGCACCTAACCCTTGCAGTGCAAAAAACTGTTGAAAGGCTAATTACATTAAACTGAGACTAAATAAAGGACAGCAGGGTGGGAGAGGGGGAAGGGTTACACACAAGAGGACCGTTGGGGTATGAGAAGACCAGTTCAACATTGGAATTAGAGAAAGAGGGTAAAGTGCAGGTTGTACATAGACTCACGTAGGTCAAGTGGGCTCTCTCCTGTTTACTTTGTAGGGGCTTATTGGATCGTTAGCTGCGTGGGATCAAACTTTTTAAAATTATTACTATTATATCAATAATGGTTCTGTCCCAGGATTGCCATGTTTAAAAAAAAAGCCTGAAAATTACACATCTTTGGACTGGTAAGCTGCAATATATTAAATGTCTGTTCTTTGGTTTCGATATGCTTTAGGTTATTAAAAATGCTATGTTATTAAAAAGTTATGGAACCTTCCTTATATCCCTTCATCAGACATTAAACAGTTGTGAAAATTGTTCTGAAAACCACATATTAATACACAGCTTTTTATTCAGAATTGTATAATGTCTGCATAAAGGACATAAAGAAGGTCCCGAAAGCTTGTGTTTAATAATTTAAGCTAGCCAAATAAAGGTATCGCTTAAACCCCAAACCTTCCGCAAATGGCTTATGAAAACACGCTACAAAACAAAATATAAAATGTATTGATCAAAGTCTTCAGGCCTTAGTCTTGCGATGGTTGTAAAGTAATTTAAAAAACGTACGATCTGCCCATCTTGGACAGGCAGATCGTACTTGCGATCATCGCAAGCCCGCCCCCCTGAGGGGCGGGCTTCCGATGACCGCAATGCTGTAAAATCAAGGCCCGTGCGGCCTTGATTTTACGATCATGCTAAAAACCAGCCGAAAATCGTACGATTCTTGGCTGGTTTTCTAGCATGCTCCTAAGACAAAAGACGTGCGACCGTACAGTAAAAACGGTCTCACGCCTTCCATACACTTTACGATTATCGTAGGATCGCAGGATTTCCCGCGATTATCGTGCGATAATCGCACAGTGTATGGGCACATTAAGAGAGGAAACCTGCCTGTTTAGTCAGAGCCTGAAAGGCAAGGATTTGTTTTTTGTTTTATTTTGTTTTGTTGCAAACTTTTAAATAAAAACGGACTGCAAGTCAGCTTAAAAAAGGACTTTGCTGCCTTGACTACCTTTTTTCCCAGGGAAGGTGATCCCCATTTGAGCCAAACCCCCCACAATATATATACAGCATAATATATATATATATGGAATGCACCGATACATTTTTTTCCACATTGAGTAACAATACTTTTCCTCTAGTAATCACTGATATCAATTATCGCTATTTTTTTCTAGAGTCATGTGACAGCTTTTCTAAAACAATACATACTAATTTTATGACAGTGGTGGAGTGCCAGGGCCCAGTCACAGCTTGAGATGATGCGATCCTGGTAGTTCTTCCACTGACTCTAAGCTGTAGAGGGACTTCAAATCTTAGCAATACATTATACAGCAATGCAGAATACCACCAGCTGTAGAGGACTACAAATCACAGCAATATATTACATGACAATGCAGAATCGTATATGAATTTGCTACATACTCTGTGCTGCTGCTCTGCTCCATGGTTCCAGCCTGATATCTCGAGCAGAGGGTCCCAGCAGGGGCAGATGTGGAGACCCTCTCCTGCACAGCGTCTGCAGTCTCCAACACTCTCCTGCACTATGTCTGCAGTCTTCAACCCACTCCAACACTATGGGGTCTATTCACGAAGCTGCCAAAGGATCTGGCCGTAGCTTCGGCCGATCCTTCGGCTAGCTTCGGCCCCAGGACCCCTTCGGTTCAGCAGAACCGAAGGGGTGCTGTACGGGCTATTCACAATAGCCCGTACAGCTCCTGATCATGGCCGAGCGGCTCAGCCTAGCCGAACGCATATGCATCGGCTCGGCTGAGCCACATCGATCGCTGAGCATGTTCGGCCGACCCGAAGCCACACGAAGCAAGCCAATGTACGGCTGATTTCAGCCGATGTACGGCTGAAATTAGCCGTACCAGCCTGAAGTGAATAGCCGAACAGTGTTCGGCTCACTTCACTTCAGATCGGTCATTCACTCGGCTGCCCTCGGCAGCTTCGTGAATAGACCCCTATGTCTGCAGTCTTCGACCCACTCCGACACTACGTTTGCAGTCACCGGCTGTCATAGTACAGCTGCGGTTTCTGACTATCTATTGTAGTATGTCTGCAGTCTCAGGGGCCACACTTGGGTCCCCCTACATTACCTAAGCTGACCACTACTGTGCTAGAGGGTACTGTGCATACAGACCTCAGCAGCACAGGTCCCTGGAAAGTGGCTGGCAGCCCTATAAAGTTCCTGCACAAAGTAATGGGCACAGCAGCTGGGATATGACCTCTAATCCCAAAACATGTAGTGTAGCGGTGAATGAACTGCACTTCCATATAATGTACAGACTCATTCAATAGTCATCGTGGTGCTCAAAGTGATTGTATGGATGGCGCATCTTGTACACATCTTGTACAGCAATGCAGAATAATATATTCAGCACATTATGTCACATGCGTCATACAGCCAACATTTCGGGGCCATGCAGGGTCCCTTCCTCAGGGCGACAGTACCTGTGGCCCTGAGGAAGGGACCCTGCATGGCCCCAAAACTTTGGCTGTATGACGCATATGACATAATGTGCTGATTAAAGCAGTAATACTTCACACATTGGAGTGGAGTGCTGGTGATTTCTACATTTGCTAATCCCAAAACAGTCCATTTATTTCCAGATCCTCCAAATTCCACACAGATGCCCATCCCCAGCAGTGCACAGGGCCCCCTCTTCCACCTGCAACCCCCACACAGCCTCACCTGAGCCCGTTAATATGGGGGGCACTTTTGGATCTCCTCAGGCTGGGGATCTCCACGTCCAGCTCCATCTTGTCCTGAGCCATGATGGCAGCAATGTTTATCAGATCATCCTTCCTCCCTCAGCGGCTCATCCTCCCCGATACAGGCCTTGGTAGAAGTGTGAGGCCAAGGAAGCCAATCACAGCAGGGGAGATGTGCGGGCCGACACTGTAAACAGGCGCTGTGATATATATATAAAATGGCAATTGTTTGTTATTCACAGAGCTTAAGCAAACTATACTGCATTTAGTTAGGGTTTACATCTACTTTACGCCCCATCCAATATACTATTCTCTATAACCTATACATAAACGTCAGACATATGGGTCTGTTTACATACAAAGGACCCTTAACCCCATGAGAATCTGTGAGGGCTCGTTTTGGGCAAATAATGCAAAAAATGAATATTCTTTTCCCCATGTCAAGAAGCCAGAACTAGTCTATGTGGCTGAGGCTCTGTGCAGGCACCTGTGCATGTACATGTCCACAAACCTCTGCGCAGGTTTATGCGCGTTCTCACCAGCATGCGTGCTATGGCACCAAACAGCTATTTAAGTCTGTGACATCCAAGCCTCCAGTCCTGAGTGTTCCTGCATCTGATTGTTCATCCATTATCGACCCGGCTTGTTTGACTCTTCTTTCTTCTCTGTGACTCCTGTGACCCCGGCCTGTTCGTGACTACCACTCCTGCCTGCCACTTGGTACTTCTTCATCTGCATGTTACTGACCCCAGCCTGTTCTCGACTTTGCTCCTCTTTGTCAACTGGTACTGCTCTGCCCACTTGTTGACGACCTTGCTTGTGTGACTACGTCTCTTCTGAAATCCTGCACGTTCAGTGCTGTGTTCCTGTGCCAGATTTCTATGCACACATCGCAGAAACTGACCTGCTATGGTGACATCATCTGGCACTCGTACCTCTCCATGCCCCCGCACACCTGTTCTGCCATCCAGGGGCTCTGGGACAGGAGCTGCAAGCAAGGCCGCCCTCATCAATTCAGACTCCACCAAGGTAAGTGAAACCCCAGTTTAAATGTAGTGTGTTGCAGTACTACATTACATTATTATCAGCTCCGTCTCATGGCCATAATGTATTACATTATGTAGTAATTAGGGATGCACCGATATATCGGCCGCCGAAACATATCGGACGAAAATTGCACTTTTGGCTAAATGCCGAGAGTGCCATTTTTGTGCCGATACAAAGGCACATCCCAGGTTTCTTTCCTCACCGCTGGGCGCTGCTCTGTGTCCCAGCGGGGATGAGAGAAAGTGACAGCCGGCCGAGCGCTGCGGGAGGAGAGCACTGTGAGCGGCCGGTGTCTCTCCTCCCATACCGCTCGGCCGCCTATCACAGTGTGGCAGAGCGGTGTGGGGGCGGAGACAGCACTGTCACAGGAGGCTGAGCTCTCCTCCCGCACCGCTCGCCTCCTGTGACAGTGTTTGTCAGAGAGGAGAGCAGGCTGCATACACTCAGTGATCGCTGAGTGTTTGTAGATAATTGAGGATATGGTACGTTGACTATATCCTCAATTATGAATGAATGGAAGTGATCTATGCCCCCTCCTGTTCATTCATAGTTGTAGTTATAGTAATCATACTATATTCTCAAGTTATCAATGAACAGGAACACTCAGTATAGAGGATTCCTGTTCATTGATCAGGGGATACAGAAAAAGAGACTTTGTGTCCTCAATCCCTTTTTCTATTGTAAAAGGGAAATATCAGGGTTCTGTTTAGACCCCTAATATTTCCCTGACGCCCCTAAAAGTAAAGTAAAAAAAAAAATTTAATAAAAAATGAATTAATAAATAAAAATAAATAAAACAAATAAAAAACTTTATAAAAAAATAAAATATTTGAAAAATGTGCAAAAAATTTAAATAAAAACATTTTCAGTTTGGGTAAGCAAGCATGTTTTCTTTAATACATTCTCAATTTTTTTTTACTTGTCTGGCATGGTTATTTTTTTTTTGTAATGACAGAAGCTCTCCTAGAACCCTTCTAGTTTCATTCTGAAAATTCTAGTTTACCAGCCGTAGTACTGCTTCATTACTTTAAGTCACTGACCAGGAGCAAATATGAAAATGTATTTCTCCCTTGGCAGATTTTTAAAAAGACATATTGAGAACATATAAGACAATATTCAGACATGTAAAAACAAGAAAAAGGTGCCTATTGCATTTCTAGGCCTAAAATTTAACGTGGTAAGGTTATAAAAAAAAGTAGCATATGCCTGCTCTCATACTGCTATGTCATACTGCTTTTCAATGTGTGGCTCTTCTGAACTCCTAATGACCCTAGGAGTCTGATCTACTAGGTATGTATAGCACAGTGAGATCATCATATACATTCTGCTTTTATTTTACTCTTTACTCCAGTGTGAAACTTTCTTACATATGATCTAGATTCAGAAATTCAAATAGAATTGAGTTAATTGCTGGGGTCATCAGGAGTTCAGAGGTACCAACAATCAATACTTTTTCAAATAAACTGTCATGTAATATTCCATCAAAAGCCAACAAAAAACACATTTGTTAAGGGTCATATAAATGTGCTTATCTTTAATGATGTATATTTGGACTTGTGGTCACGAATTATTGTGCTAAGCTTTAAACATGTTTAACTAAAGAAAGCTACTTGTTTATTAAACTGTAAATGAAATACTGGGTTGCAAGCATTTTTCTATAGCGATATATGCAATGGCACAGACTTTCTTTGTGAACTCCTTATCTTCTATGCTTTATTCTTTGCTGACACTGAAACCCTATGTGATCAAAGGATGACCTCATCATATGCAGAGTTCTTTAGGGATGAAAAGTTCCCATGAGAGTTCACAGCATGATCAATTACCTGCATTATGAGTGATCTAACTTTCTTTCATTTTCATCTCATTTTTTCATCTCTTTTGTACTGTGTGTACTCTGTGTAAAATATAGCCGAGGTTATGTTTTGTCCATTTTAACATTTTTCGTTTTTCTCCCTTAGACCAAGTAGGAAGAAGAATGAACAGTGTATCAAATAAATGTGTCAGACGTGTATGGTGAGAAAGAAAAACATTTAAATAAAAAAATCTTGTCTGTCTTTTTTAAACAATTTAAAATTTTTAGATAAAGGTACCACAAGGAGACGTTAGCCGTGATGTCAACAATACTAAGAAATATATATATAAACATTTGTGAAAGAATGGGTCGCTCTCAGGAGCTCAGTGAATTCAAGTGTGGTACTGTGATAGGTTGCCACCTGTGCAATAAGTCCATCCGTGAAATTTCCTTGCTACTAAATATTCCACGGTCAACTGTTAGTGGTATTATAACAAAGTGGAAGCAACTGGGAACAACAGCAACTCAGCCACAAAGTGGTAGGCCATGTAAAATGACAGAGCAGTGTCAGCACATGCTGAAGCACACGATGCGCAGAAGTCGCCAACTGTCTGCAGAGTCAACAGCCACAGACCTCCAAACTTCGTGTGGCCTTCAGATTGGAACAACAATAGTGCGTAGAATGCCGAGCATCTGCATCCAAGCCTTACATCATCAAATGCAATGCAAAGTGTGGGATGCAGTGGTAAAAAGCACGCCGCCACTGGACTCTAGAGAAGTGGAGACATGTTCTCTGGAGTGATATATCACTCTGTCTGGCAATCCGATGGACATGTCCGGGTTTTTCAGTTGCCAGTAGAACGGTACTTGCCTGACTTGCATTGTGACAAGTGTAAAGTTTGGTGGAGGGGGGATTATGATGTCGGGTTGTTTTTCAGGGGTTGGGCTTGGCCCCTTAGTTCCAGTGATGGGAACTCTTAAGGCATCAGCATACCAAAACATTTTGGACAATTTCATGCTCCCAACTTTGTGGGAACAGTTTGGGGATGGCCCCTTCCTGTTCCAACATGACTGCGCACCAGTGCATAAAGCAAGGTCTATAAAGACATGGGTGAGCAAGTTTGGGATGAAGGAACTTGACTGGCCTGCACAGAGTCCTGACCTCAACCCGATAGAACACCTCTGGGATGAATTAGAGCGGAGACTGCAAGCCAGGCCTTCTCGTCCAACATCAGTACCTGGCCTGACAAATGCGCTTCTGGAAGAATGGTCAAACATTCCCATAGACACACTCCTAAACCTTGTGGACAGCCTTCCCAGAAGAGTTGAAGCTGTTATAGCTGCATAGGGTGGGTCAACTCAATATTGAGCCCTACGGACTAAGACTGGGATGCCATTCAAATATCAATATATATACGGTATATATATTTAGTGAGGAAAATAATTATTTGATCCCCTGTAGATTTTGTACGTTTGCCCACTTACAAAGAAATTAAAGGTCTATAATTTTTATCATAGGTGTATTTTAAATGATAGAGGCAGGTATATCAACCAAAAATCCAGAAAAAACACATGATACAAATGTTATAAATTAAGTTGCAGTTCACTGAGTAAATAGGTATTTGATTCACAAGCAAAACATGACTTAGTACTTGGGGGAGAAACCCTTCAAGTTCCTGTTGAACTCAAGAGTCGTTCGTAGTTTACAAATGCGATTGTTTGCCACAATAGCAATTACAAATCGATCATGCACATCCTGGCCTTTGAACTGTGGTCAGGTGGCATAGAAGGGCCAATCAGGGGGGTTTCTTATATGCCAACCCCCTCCCTGAAAGTCAGATTTTCCACCACCCTTTTGTCAGTATGTGTTGGAGTAGATAGGGAAAGCTGGGTTCAGGGAAAGAGGGTTACTGCTATACAGGCTGCAGGCTGTATTGTCTTCTGATATTCACTACACTGTTTTACTCTATATTTCTGTAAATTACATTTCGACCGGTTACACATTATTATGTAATATTCTATACTCACAGTGCACAGACCCAACAGTCCATTTTAGGACTACCTTTCCATGTTCGTCCGTAACAACCTATGTTGCCCTTGCTTCATTTCTAATTAACGTAAACCTCACTTCATTTTAAACTTTTAGAAGTAAATGTCCTACATAACAACAGACATCCCAACATGCCGACTATTACTTTCATTTACTCAGAAAATACTTTTCTGTACTCTTGTTTTGTTTCACTTTGTTACTATTAAAGGACTTTCCCTGCCTTGATGGCTAAGCTCCACCAACTGCCACCCCGCTGTCCAGTGAGGGTGCCTTTACTGTCCACTGAGACATTCTCACTGTGCACTTGAATGGCACTTGGCAGAGCTTAGCCATGAAGTTAGAGAAAGTCAGGCCTCAGTAACAAACAAAAACTATATAAGAAAGTAGCACATAAGAAACTTTTTTGGGTAATTATGGTTGAGCCATCTTGAAGTGTCTTCTCTTTACTCTAAAACTTAAAAATGGAACACAGGTTCACTTTATGTCTGCCTGGTAAATTCTAAACATTGTCTGTGTTGTCTAATAGTGAATGTGATTTTAGTTTGTGAAAAATTGTACATATTTTAATGCATATGTGCTAGACACAAAAGAAACCTGTTTAACTTGTCTGGGATTCCAATCAAGTATCAGGTCTGGATGACATTTTTAAGGGTTTTCGAATCGAATTAGTTGACTCGATGAAAAGATCAAATATGTGGCAAGTGATTATGAACGAATGTTCAAATGAAATTCTAACACTGTATGGCCAGCTTAAGTGTCAAGGTAGACACACAAACACACACTGGCCACCAGGGCAGACAAATCCAGTGTCAGGACAGAGAGACACCATGTCCTGGAAGACACATAGTGTAAGAGAAAATAGAAGAGAAGAAGTTAGGTAAAACGTATATACACACATAGGGCACACACATACATGACACAGCCCAGAAGTTCATCACACAAACAGACATTACTCTAAAACATTGTCAGAAATGCACAGTCAGATACACACAAATACTATATAACAGTTATCAGTGTGTCAAGCATTAGAAGAACATAGTGGCTGTATGCTGGAAGTTGTATTTTTGCTCTTAGCATAGCACTGACATCTCTTTTTGCATGTGGTGAATTGATGTGCACAGATGGGAGATTTCCCTGTTGTATGTAAGCATGGTGGTAACTGGAATCTGGTGAATTATGGTGGTTTGGTTGGTGTACAAGCACAGTGTTCTCAGAAACATGAGGTTATGCATATGGGGCTTTACAAGTGAGGAGGCATTGAAGCATAGTACTGGAATTTGCATGTTGCATTCCAGATGCTCATGTTGTGCATGGCTAAGTATCCTGCATGTTTGTAATTTTGATTTGACACCATACCAAAACAGCTATTTGACTTTGGCACAGCCATATTGTTTTTCTATTACCCCCCACCATGCTTCCACAGCCTTTCCAGAAAAACTTTGTTTGCACTGAAATATTATAAAACACTATGCAGTATAAACTACCAAACTAATGACACATACTAAATGAAAACACTCCTTTCCAAATTAACCACTTAATGAATTAGCACACTTTGCTAGTACTTTTAACATTATTTTCTACTTTGAAGTTACATACCCCCAGCTATTGTTCCTTTATTAGATAGTTTGGCAGCACCACCAAGTTTAACACCACTTTTCTAGACTTTTCTTCTCCCTCCCCTGCCAGCTATTCTGTTGTAACAGCCAGTGCTAATGGCTGTACGAATACCGCACTGCAACCAATCATTGGTTGCAGTCAGTGCTTCACAGACAATTTTTTCGTCAAGCTGAGTGGTGCTGGCAGGGCTGCCTTCAGATTGAATTTCAGCAGATTCAGCAAAAAATTTGATCTGTGTATTGGCAGCTTTAGGCTGGGCTACAACACTAATGGTACAAAAGGGATACTATAGAGATTTCAAATACATTGTATTTTTTTTTTTTAAGTTTATATGTGTTTAAACTAGGGCTCAAAATTTCCACTCGCCTGCTTTCATTTGGCGAGTGGAAATGCAGTGCAGGCGAGTGGAAAATCAGTCAGCATGCGGTCACGGACCGCGTACCTGACTCGTGGGAGCAGCTGCTCTTGCTGGGCTCTCCGTTCTTTCAGCCGCAGCTCTTCACTGAGCTCCGGGCCAAAAACGAAGCGATTAGTAAGGTCTGCAGTAGACCTTAATAATCACCACTAGATCACCAGGGATTGTGCCTGCTCGCCTCCTCCCTGCAGAAAGACAAGCAGGTGAGGGGGCTTCATTGTTTTACTTTACATTTCTGGGGGGAGATTTGTTGAAA
This sequence comes from Nanorana parkeri, assembly GCF_000935625.1. Classification (NCBI taxonomy): domain Eukaryota; kingdom Metazoa; phylum Chordata; class Amphibia; order Anura; family Dicroglossidae; genus Nanorana; species Nanorana parkeri. Next base: position 139,470 of record NW_017306572.1, read on the forward strand.
GCAGAAAAAATAGGCAACCGCTAGTATTTGAGCAACCTTGACAAGGGACAAATTGTGATGGCTAGATGACTGGTTCAGAGAAATCAAAACCAAAATCCAAAACTGCAGCTCTTGTGGGATATTCCTGGTCTCCAATGGTCAGGACCTACCAAAAGTGGTCCAAGGAAGGAAAGCCAGTGAACCAGTGACAGGGTCATATAAGGCCAAGGCTCATTAATAAACATGGGAAGGGAAGGAGGCCCCACCTTGCAATTTTCAGGATTTAAAGGATCTGCTACTGCATAACGTTATGGTTAAACTGTGTAGACAGTGTATATAATGATACATTTCCTTTAATATATTAATAATACATTAAGCAGTGAATGTTGCATTTACCAAACATTCACTGCAGGTGAACACATGCACTAGGAAGAATCAACTGCAGTCAATGTGTGGTGAATGCCACATTCACTGCTTTATAAATGTAAGTATTAAGTATTATTTTGTGAATTTCAAATACTCGTGAAACATTTTCGCTATAAACACACTACTGTTTGAATCGAACACATTTTTTTAAACATTTCAAACCTCCAACTCTTAATTTGAATTACTATAAAAGTATTAACATGAATGAACATTAGTAAGTGAGGAACATACAATCTCTGCTTTTTTTTTTGGTGTAGGAAAACCTACCATCTGTGTTTAGTATATTTCTAAATAGAATTCAATGCCCCATTAAACTCAAGTAATACAGCTGCAGCTTCTTAGATGGCTGCTGTGGTATTATCCTAGTTAGGATATGAGTATTCAGTATTCAATCCCTTTTGGAAATGACAAGTTAAGTATTGAAACTGATGTCTGAAGACAAATGATCCAGTGAATACATCATTCCCATTTAGAGAAACCACACCTTTTCTATGTTAAACATATTGTCCTACTGTGTTCTATATGCCATGTGCATTTATGAAACAATAGCTTTGACATGGGCTGCGTTAATCTCGTGTCAATTAGTGAAGCTGTTGGGCATCCTTCAGTAAAAAAGTGACGTACAGCTTGACCACTGACAGTGATCTCAAAATGACCTAAAGTGAAAAAACAGTCAATAATTGTAGACACATTTTGATACAGAAAACTCTTTGTCATGTTTTTGTATTTTAAAATATCTGCTCCCAATTATTTCTGTTAAACTACCACAATGGTTTTGTAATTAGTTGCTGATGGCTGAAAACACAAAATGTTGGCTGAAAGATGTATTGAGATACAAAGGCAGAGAAGTCTTAACATTTTTTTTACCTTAAGATGCTGTTTGAAAATATTGTTTTGTAAAGTTATATTTACAAACTAACAGAGAAAAAACACACATACAGACACACATGGCACCATGTTATCCATGGCACTAGTGGCCCTATTTTCTTAACAGTTAAACGTATATAAAATATGTATATCATATTTTATATGTTTGATTTATTTTAACTGTGAAGCCACCTTAGACAGCTGATAAGCGTCTTACTGTGTACTTTCATTGCAGGTCTGACATTTGTACTTGCTATGTGGCAGCTGGTGCTTATTATTTAATGTTGACTGTTTCCTGCCACTAGAGGATTGTGTTCCCAACAGCTTGATGTAGCTTGATGGACTCTGGACCACCCAAAATGGCCCCAATTACCTCTATGGAATGGCAAAAGAAGAGAGGAACATATTTGCCAGTGTGGATGTGACATAGTAGGGAGAAATATTCTGCAGGGGAGTATGGGATGAAAAAGGAGAGGAGCCATCATGGAAGGCAATATCACAGTATACTGTGAGGAGAGAGGAAGCTAAAGGCTACAACAATAATCCCACAGTTCTCATCTGACTAACAAGCTAGTGAAAATGTTAAGATGGGAGCAAGTCCACAACATGTTCTTACAACAGAGGCACTTGTTCTTCTACACCTTAAAGAAGGTGATGGAATATTGTTTACACTCCTGTAGCACCTACAACAGGGGCTGACTGACAACTTTTAGCCCAGGGGGCAAGTAATACCCAGAGGCCCGTGGTGCAGCAACTTGGCCCCCCTCCTGCTCTGTCTCTTCCCCCGACTTCTCCCCGCCCCTGTCTGCCACTTTTGCCATCCATGTAAAGGTATTGTGAATGGTCAGGGGATGTGAGGACTCCTGGTAAGTCCATGAAAGGGACGACTGGCTGGGGGATGGTGCTCTCCTCCCATTGGGCTCCCTACATGGTTCTGGCCTTACTCTGCTCCATGTCCGGTACTTAGGCACTCTCGCCCACTGTAGACTGCCCCTGGCTGTCCATGCTTCTGGGCTGTGAGCTGTGGGAGGTTAGTGGGAGGGGCTGGATAGTGTCAAAGTCAGTGTTCTATAATTTTTCTCGACCCTATACATTTTCTCGACTGTGCCACTTCCAGTGGGGCCGAGTCATCCAAATCAGCTGTTTTTATGACCCCCTTTTTTCATGGCATGTAAGTGACGCGGTAGAAAAATTTATGGGTTGAGGAAAATTAAAGCACACTGGTAGTGGAGGGATGCCTTGTCAGTGCTGTGTGCATGTACGACAGCTGCAACATTGGTAGTTCTGTCACTAACTCCAAGCTGTAGAGGGACTACAAATCTCAGCACATTATACAACAATGTACAATAATACCACCAGCTATAGAGGACTATAAATCTCAGAAATACATTGTACAGCATTGAAGAATGGCATTGGCTATAGAGAACAACAATTCCAAGCAATACATTACACAACAATGCAGAATACCATCAGCTATAGAAGACAATAAATCCCAGCAATACATATTACAGCAATGCAGAATAATATGAGCTACATACTCTGTTGCTCTGGGTCCGCCGCCCGATGTCTCCAGGGTCTCAGGAGGGGTGTGCGGGCTCTCACCAGGGGTCCAGAGAGTTTCACGAGTGCGTGTGGGTGCAGACGAGGCGGCTTTCTAATTAGGCTCTCAGGTGGCCAATGCGCACTGTCAGGTGGTCAGTGCGGGCTCTCTCCTGGTTAGTGCGAGATCTGTGGTGGCCAGTGGGGGCTCCGTAATAATTAGTGGTGGCTCTGTGGTAGCTCCCAAGTGGGTAGTGGGGGCTCTGTGGTGGCCAGTGGAGGCTCCCTGTGGTTAGTGGGGGATCCCTGGTGTAGGGTGACCATTCATCTAGATCTGCAGCTAACGATTATTTTCAAAACTGATTAGTTAGCCGATTATTGAGTTCAATTAACCGATTAATCGTGATAAAAAAATGGCTCCAGTGATGGACTACTAGTTTGTATTGAGATTGTAGTCCATCACAGGAGCAAGCTTGGAGCGGTGGAAGTAAAAAAAAAAAAAGTGTGGTGTGCAATATAGTGAAATGGAAAGTGTAAAATTATACAGCAATCAATGCAGAATGGCACCGGCTATAGAGGAATACAAATCCCAGCAATAGTACATTATACGGTGCAATGCAGAATACCACCAGCTATAGAGGAATACAACAAATTCCAGCAATTGTACATTATAGCTGGCGGTATTCTGCATTGGGCTGTATAATGTACTATTGCTGGGTTTTGTAGTCCTCTATAGGTGGTGGTATTCTGCATTGCGCTGTATAATGTACTATTGCTGGGTTTTGAAGTCCTCTATAGGTGGTGGTATTCTGCATTGCACCGTATAATGTACTTTTTCTGGGATTAGTTGTGCTCCTCTACAGCTGGTGGTATTCCGCATTGCGCTGTATACTGTATTATTGCTGGAATTTGTACTCCTCTATACAGCGCAGTGCAGAATACCACCAGCTATAGAGGAGTACAACAAATCCCAGCAATAATATATTACACAGCGCAATGCAGAATACCACCAGCTATATAGCAATACAACAAATCCTAGCAATAGTACATTATACATACAGTGTATAATGTATTGCTGGGATTTGTATTCCTCTATAGATGATGGTACATTGCTCTGTATAATATACAGCACAATGTACCATCAGCTATAGAGGAATACAAATCCCACTATCACAGCAATACATTATAGAGCACCATGTGGGGGGAAAGTGCAGGCTTACCTGAGCAGTCTTCCAGCAACTTGCTTCTGAGATCGGGCCTGTCTGTCGGCGGCTGTCATCCCCTCACACCTGCTCCTCCTTACTTCCTCTTCTCCCCGCGTCCCTGTGCCGATCGTGGATGTGGGCGAGCGGTGAGCATGAGGTGGGGAGGAGGTGCGGCGTGTGGAGCGTGGATGCAGATGGGCGGGTCTGGCAGTGGCAAGCGTGAGGCAGGGAGGAGGTGCGTGGAGTGTGTGGAGCCGTGAACTAATCGAAAGCCTAAAATCAATGATTGAAAACGTTGACAACTTTTTCAATCATCGATTATAATCGACTTAGTCGATTAGTTGTTGCAGCCCTACATTCATCCCCAATTTCTGGGGACCAATTATGTCCCCGGGAACATAAAATAAAACATTTTTTTTAAATACTTACCTGATCCCGGGATCCACCGACAAGAGCAGCCTCCCGTCTCCCATGCTGTCAACAGCTGCTTACAGAGCGTGCTGGTTACTACTCAAACCGGCGCACGCTGTGTGCAGCTTCTGAGAAGATACGCTATTCCTTGATAACTTGTTTCGTATTGGGGATATTTCCTTTCACTTCCTGTCCTGTAGACTCAACAGGAAGTGAGAGAAAATTTCTCCAAAGTGAGGTAAATCCCCTCTTAGACAGCTTTTACCTCAACAAGTGGCCCCAAATGGAATATTTGTTGGTTATGTGTTTAGATGAAGCACTGAGATCCTGAGGAATGCTGAATTAATGCAAAATAAATAAACAGACAGCACCTTCTCCTTGTATTACCATTTATTAAATAAAGTATTGAGAATTGACAGCACCCTTCGTGCTCTGAGGAAGGGGTAATATCCCCCAAAATGTGTCAGCTACTTAGGTAGCCTCTGGTGCAATGTGCTTTGTATCATTCCTCCATCCGGAAATTAATTATGTGATCAGTGTTTTATGTCAATTCTCAATACTTTATTTAATAAACGGTAATACACAAGTAGAAGGCGCTGTCTGTTTCTTTGTTTTGCATGTCTTGTGAGAAAAATTCCTAGTGGCCAATGATGAAGGCAGCCTTCCTACGATTGATGTTGAAGAACATTTCATTGGGAGTCTGCTGAGCGCTTTGGTGTGCAGTTTTCTGGAATGCTGAATAAAGTTTTACTTGCTTAGCAGGGCATTATTACATCTGTATACAGGAAAACAGCCTCAAACAGGAAACATATAGATCATAAATAAGTGAGCATGCATATAGAAAACTAATTTTAAAACTAGTGCCCAAAAGACAATACTACATCTCTGAACTTCAACAAGACACATTTTGACAGAATGAATTGGGATTGAAGAGAAACAAGATGTCTACAGAAAATACTGACCTCTGACTCTCTGAGGTATTAAACACCGGTGTAAAATGTGTTCTCCTGTACATTAAGCCAATGTATAACATTTTTAATTTTTTTAGTAGTAATGTATAAATGTTTTAGATATGATTGCATATGTTAGTTTGTAAATCTATAATTGCCAGTAAAGGTGCAGAAAGGTAAGAGACAGCTTGGAGGATTGGGGTAATGCACACTTTTTGATTTGAGTATTCATGTTTATAGTTAATGTAGTGATACTCAATCATCTAGGCTTCAGTGGGTGTCTAATATATAAGTATATAATTTTCTTGTGTAAATATGTGGATTACGTTTGTGTTAAATGGTGGTGGTGGATATCTTCTAGATACTCTTGGAGCTGCCTTGGCTTGGAAGCTCGGAAGCACAGTGAGAGATATTCCCAAACAACCGCCAAAGTATACAGTGTATCTGAGATGGATTTATACCAGCTGCTTGATAACAGAAAATTAGCCACCTTATCTTTTCATTGCACGTACAATAATGTAATTAATTGCATTCTAAAAAGGGTAATTGGAGAGTTTCTAGGTAAGCAATAAATTAGTGAAAATAAAGAACACATTGAAGCTGAGGCAACCGAGTTACCTGGATACATAGTAAATGACTGAATGAGTAATGGAAATATAAGCACATATTTTATCAGCCTAAATGATATGTATTTTTATAGGCTGATTTAGTGCAGAAGTCTATAGCAACTAGATTAATGATAGCTGCAGCATGGCAAAAAAAGCTTGTGAAATTGTTTCATTTGATGTAATTACACTGTAAAAAAGGTACAATTGTGAATTCACTATTGTAGTTAGTGCACAATATGGTAAAAATGATGTGAAATTATGTAAAAACAATAATATAAGATTGTTAATTGGATCCAAAATGAATAAACCTAACTTTGTATTTTAGGAGCACATATAGTATAGACACAGTATACATTAAGGGTTCTTTTATAAAAGTTTTGCCCGACTTATAGCTGAGCAGATGCCGTTCGCACAGCACTAATGCCACTAGCACTAGATGGCACTGATCGCTCGCTTCTGTTCTCTCTTCTCCTCCTCGGCCGATTTGTACCTGCAGCGGCTGAGGAGGAGAAGGATTAGTTTGGCTGTCTTCCCTTCGGCTGTCTGCTGCAGCTTCCACCACCCACCTCAGCTGCCATAGGCAGAGAGGAAGACTGCAGATACACTATTGGCCTGGCCAGAAAGTTATGCAGTGTGGGAAAAGAAAGTTTAATCTTGGTATATGGAGGATCTCTGTACCTCCCCCCCACTACAAGGAGAAAGAAGAGGGCACCTGAATACCATCAGCTAAGTGCAGTGTAAGTCCCTTTTCTGTCTTCCTTACACAGCTGACATCGGCACTCTGCATTACATTACTGACCTCTGTACTGTGCGTTAGATTACTGACCTCTGTACTGGGAGTCATACTGCTGACTTCTGCACTCTGCGTTACATTACTGACCTCTGTACTGCTGACCTCTGTACTGTGCGTCACACAGCTGGCCTCTGCACTCTGTATTGTTACTGATTTCTGTCACACAGCTGGCCTCTGTACTTGGCATTACACCACTGACCTCTGTACTGTGCATTGTTACTGATCTGCGTCACATCGCTGATCTGGCGGAGTTAAGGCCAGGGCAGGATAGGGGTTAGGTGGGGCAATTGGTGGCAAGTAACTTTTAAGGCCTGACTAGTAGCTCAGCACTTGAAATTTTGAGCCCTGCTCTATACCATAGTATTAGAGAAATTATGTTTTACGTTAAATGATTTTAATTACTAAAAAGACATTTCAAATAATCTTTCTTTTGTTTGGGTTTAAGTCTCCACACCTTACTGCTGGTCATCCTTTTCTTCTATTCACTTTAACTTTTTTCCTTTGGGTTTTCCAGTAAGTTGGTTTTACTGATTATATATCCAAAATAAGACAGTTTTAGTCGAGTCATCTTGGCTTCCAGTTAAACTTTGGACTTGCTTTGTTTGAGTTCCTTTTCACTGCATTATTACATGTGTGTTAATGTAGCCCAGTCTTTTGAATGGCCTTCCTATCTCACCAAAAAAGGTGTGTGTACATTTTTTTTGTAATGTAGGGCACGACATGGCTGTGTGTCAGGTGCATTGTGCTGCACTACAATGAACGTCCGTTGGCAAGGTGCGTTGGAATGCCATTCCAGAAAATTGGCACCGCATCACACCAGCACATTACCCCAGCGCAATAGTTTGAGCGGATCCAAAAAGTTTGTTTTCCTCACTGACACAGAATTATTTGCGAATACCAAAGTTCAAAGACATCAATACATTAGTTGTCCCTTTTCTGATGTAATAACAATAGAAATATTAGTTCTGCTTTACGTTTTATTTTACCCGTTCACTGCGTTCTTTGTCAGATTGAAGTCAAAAGGCATAGTGAAACTTAACGTAAAGTTCCTCTATCTTTAAAATAACAATAAAGTCATCTACTGTATAGAAATGTTTAGTAATGGCAGTCTGCAAACAGATACTTCTAGATAATTGAAGGCCTTTTATTCTTTGCATACCTTATTTTTCTTTTCTTCCCCTTTCTTCTCACGGTGGCCATTTTTACTGAGGGCAGATTAATACATGTCTCCCTACTTCCTGGAACTCTAGCACAAGTGACCAAGATATGTAACCACTCTATACCAAGTGACACTAAACTTGAGGGAGAACAGTGGAAGATACCAATGTATACAGAAATCAAGTGCAGTAGCTCTAAACCACCACTAGTTGTCAGGAATATATCATAACATACAGGGTTAATCACAAAAGGGTGAATAGTTTGGAGAAGGCAGGCGAAGGGAGCAATCTAGGACAACATAGCTGAACTGGAAAGTGAGCTGAATTTTTCCAAATCAGCTATTTTGGCCTAGATTGTTCACTTCTCCTGCTTTCTCCAAACTCTTCATCCTTTTGTGAATAACCCTGATAATTGTATGCAATGAATACACAGCAGTGTAGTAGAGATGGCAGAAAATACGGGTGGCTGTGGCAGCACAGATGTGGAGGCTTCATTTTTCCCCCATTTATTTTCACTTGTGACACACTTTCTATTCTACAGTGGCAACACTTACACACTATCTAAAGAGATGCTGCATTGTCATTTTGGACAGGAAATGGGTTAGGACTACAGACTCCCTTCCTCCTCATCGCTATATAATGGGGTGCAGCGGGTTGCTCTGTAGTGCACACATTTAATTACACATGGTTAATTACACTGCTTAGGATACCACTACAAGCTCCCTGGATCTCTGTCAGGAATCACAACCTACTTTTTTTTCCAATTTGTTAATTGATATAACAAAACAATGTAAATGGTATATGTAACACACCAAATGGGAGAACATAAACAAAGTCATAATATCTATTAAAAGTATACAAAACATATTTTATTTTATAAATTTCCATAAAGGGAATTAAACATCTTTCCTATGTTTTAATTAAAAACTAAACTATGTTTATCAGGCAGCTCTGAAAGCTCTAATATTTGCCACATCCATTTATTTAATGAGTTAGCTTCCTAGACTGCCTGAACTGGATTTTGAGTACAAGCTCTGTGTATGTTTCAGGAGGAGTTCTCAACTTAGTAACCTGTCCACTTAGTACAGTACATTTCAACCCATTGTTTTATGATTACTTAGGCGGCATGCCAACAAATGCTGACAAAATGGACTGATTCAACCTGAATCATGTAGAGCTTAACAGGGTCAAACCAGGCAAAGAGGTCAGAACTCCTCAGAAAAGATGAAATCTCCTGGTTTTTGGCTTTGTAGGGAAAAAGGAATCTCAAACAAACAGAAAACCTAAAGTGACTTCAGTGTTGTTGCTTGGATGTGGTACATTTTCCTAAAGGAAATCCATTGACTTTTGATATATATATACACACAGAACACACAGTGCATTCAGAAAGTATTCTGACTCTCTTTACTTTTTTTTATTTTGTTATTAACGACCGTTGTTTAAATTCTTTTTTTTTTTCTCTCATTAATCTACACTCAGTACCTCATAATGACAAAGTGAAAACAGAATTCTAGAAATGACTGTGAATTTATTAAAAAGGAAAAACTGTAATATTACATTGGCATAGATTCAGACACTTCGCAACAACACTTGAATTTAGCTCAGGTGCCTCCCATCTCTCTTGATCATTGCTGAGATGTTTCTACACCTTGATTGGAGTCCACCTGTGGTAAAATAAATTGATCAGACATGATTTGGAAAGGCACACACCTCTCTATAGAAGGCCTCACAGCTGACAATGCATACTGTTTTAGAGCAAAAGCCATGAGGTCAAAGGAACTGCCTGCAGAGCTCAGAGACAGGATTATTGCAAGGCACAGATCTGGGGAAGGTTATAAAAAAATTACTGCTGTACTGAAGGTTCCCAAGAGCACGGTGGCCTCCATAGTTCTTAATGGAAGATGGCAGAAGGGCCTTAGTAAGATAAGTGACCAAGAACCCAATGGTCACTCTGACTGAGCTCCAGAGATCCTGTGTGGAGATGGAACAAAGTTCCAGAAGGACAACCACCACTGCAGCCCTCCACAGGTCTGGCCTTTATGGCAGACTGGCTAGACGGAAGCCTAACACATGAAAGCCTGCTTGGAGTTTGCACAAAAGCACCTGAAGGACTCTCAGACTGCGAGGAACAAGATTCTCTAGTCTGATAAAACCAAGATTGAACAGTTTGGCCTCAATTCTAAAGATTATGTCTGGAGGAAACAAGGCACCGCTCATCACCTGCCCAATACCATCCCGGGATGTTTTTCAGCAGCCTGGGAGACTGGCCAGGGTTGAGGGAACGCTGAATGGAGCAAAGTACAGAGATAGTCTCAATAAAAACCTGTTTCACAGCGCTCAGGACCTCAGACTGGGCTGCAGGTTCACCTTCCAACATGACAACGATCCTAAGCACACAGCCAAGACAACACAAGAGTGGCTTAGAGACAACTCAATGAATGTCCTAGAGTGGCCCAGCCAGAGCCCTGACTTGAACCCCATTGAACATCTCTGGAGAGACCTGAAAATGGCTGTCCACTGACGGTTCCCATCCAACCTGACTGAGCTTGTAATTGCTGCCTATGGTGCTTCAACAAAGTACTGATTAGGGTATGAATACGTAAGTACAGGTGATATTTCCCCTTTTTTCTTTTTACCATATTCCCAGACATTTCTAAAATTCTGTTTTGACTTTGTTATTATGGGGTAAGGAGTGTAGATTGATGAGAGAAAAAAAAGAATTTAAACAACTGTAGTATCAGGTTGCAACATAACAAAATTGAAAAAAGTGAAGGGGGTCTGAATTTCTGAATACTTTCAGAATGCACTGTGTACACAATTTGCATTTCATATTTTTTCATTTATTTATTTCAGCGTATTTATTTTTTTACATTTTATTATATATGCAGGCTCTGCTTAGTAGCTCAGTGGTACACAGAGTTTGTACTTATCCTGGTAGAGATTTTAGTTAATGAGGTACAGCTCATTAACTCTGAATACCCAATCATATGCAAGGAAAAAAATATATATATACACAATTTGTATTTCATATTTATTTATTTAAGCATATTTATATGTATTTTTTTACATGTTATTATATATGCAGGCTCTGCTTAGTAACTCAGTGGTACACAGAGTTTGTACTTATTGTGGTAGAGATTTTAGTTAATGAGGTATAGCTCATTAACTCTGAATACCCAATCACATGCAAGGAAAAATGCAAAAAGACAATTTTGCTTGCACATGATTAAATAATTGAAGTGAACACAACTTAGGGTTCAAGGAGTGCCACAAGCAAGGGTCGCAGCTGCGACCAGGCCCTGGAGTTACGCAGCTTAGAGGGGGCCCAGGACAGAAGGACGGGGCCCCTAGTAACTGCTGATTACAAGGATATTTAATATCCCGGTAACCGCTAATATCAGTACCGGGGTCTCTTTCTCCTGTCCTGGGCCCTTCGTGCTTCACGCTGCTCCCCTCACCTTGTTCCGGCCAGGCGCAGTGTGAAGAATGATCGAGCCGGCGCAGCAGCCAATTAGTGGAAAGCGGGGCTATTCCCGCCCCCTCATCACACAGAATGGCTGCCGACCATAGAGCTGCCTGTGTGCTTTCGAAAGCTCCAACTCCCTGGGTATGAGAAGCCTGCTGTGGACATGAAGGGGGAGATATAGAGAGCTGAGAATATGAAGGGGACACGTGAGAGGAGAGTGTGGGGTCAGGGAGCTGAAAGCTGGGGACGTGAAGGGGGAGATGGGGGGGAGCTGGGGACATGAAAAAGGAGAGTGTGAGGTCCGGGAGAGGAGAGCTGGGGATGAGAAGGGGGGAAGCTGGGGACATGAAAGAGGAGAGTGTGGGTTCAGGGAGACGAGAGCTGGGGCAATGAAGGAGGAGGTAATGGGTACATGAAGGGGAGATAATGGGGAGCTGAGGACACTGAAGAGGAGAGTTTTTTTTTGTGTATAAATTTTTTTTTCAACAATGTATCTAATTGTTTTTCTCTTGGGGGGGGCCCTTCATGGGTGCTTGCTCCGGGGCCCTGAGGCCACTAGTTACGCCTCTGGCCACAAGCATACAGGTAGTGAAGTGAAGATTAAGGCAGGTGTTTGCAAGTGCTACATGGTGCCTGTACTATAACTATACAGATCCAGTCAGATCCAGGACAGGTCCAATCCTCACTACAAACGGGTCACACTGACATCCAGCACTAATTCAGGCTACAAAGAACAGTTTTTTAACTCACTACCTATTGTTGCTTAAGCCCTGGGGAGGGGGGAGTTTAATTCCTCTGAAACGCATTGGCTGTATCTGACATTTATATTCGCATAAACAACCAAAACAAACCTTTAAGCGAGATGACCATTTTGTAAGAGGCGATCCTAACTAAGATAAATATAATCAGATCTACAGTAGATCAAATCTACATATTGTTAAGATGCTTACCCTTTTTTTTTTACTGTAGCCTAAGGCATTGGAGGTTACAAATGTGACCCGCAGCTAAGGACAAGATTTATATCAATTTCGTAGCATTATAAGCTAAAAACAAAACTTAAAAAAACCCCATTAATTTATGTTTCTTGTATCCAAAGTGGTAATCTTGGTGTGTGATGTGTATTTCGGAAGTGTCACTTAGAGTCCTGATTTATGGCTAAAAATATCCAAGTAGTCAGCAATTAAACCAGGTTACCAATAACAGTTTGCCAAGTACAAAAAAACGTTGAAGTTGAGGTAGTTGAAAGTTATTCACTAAAACAACTATGTACTATTTTAATGCTGGCAGAGAAGTTGATTGATTGTAGGTTTATACATTAAGCCAGGGAATGTACCAGGATCTGTACCAAACGTTTAGCAATACCCCACAGAGTAAAAGCCAAAACCCACAATCCAGCATGAATACAACTGTGAAACTAGAGTGTTAAATTATTTCTGGTCACGAACAAATTAGGTTTTATTCATACATCTGTATATTCCCTTTGCAGATCTTATTGCATGATATTTTATATTTGTGTGCACACTAAATGCAGTATTGTTAAAAAAAGTATTAGGGAATGTAAAAAGGGAAAATGGCTGCTTCTGTTCGGTAGTTGTCATTCCGCTCCTATATACATTGAATTGACTCATTTTATATAGTATAGCATTTGTTGTTTCCTTGTTATAATCAATCATAAAGTAATTGGATTGTAATGCCCAGGAAAACATAATGGTTTTCATGTATTTAAAGAAGAGTGTTCTTGTTTTCCACATCAAAAAGTCAGCTTGCCTGCTTTGGGGCACATTTTCCTTTTTCATCAACATTCTTCGAGGACCTGGGTCATGTGGGCTCCTAACCAGATCACGGTACATGTGTGTTTCAAGAAGTTAAGCAGAAGAAAAAAAAAGGCACATTTCAAATGAAGGTTTAATTCGTTTAAGGGTTCAGTGTCATCTACAAAGGTCTTCCACTTAAAGATTATGTATGTCAGCCACTATTTTTTTAAAGGGTATCTATGGTCAAAAACAAAAAATAAATATGAATTTCTACATTGATTTTCCATAAGTTCAATCCCACTCCTAATAACCATATCCATCTAGCGGTTTGTAAGTCTACCTGCCTATAGGATGTACTACCTCAATGCACTGACACAATTTCACTCAGGCCTGTGAATATTCACCTCCTATGACACCACTTTCACAAAGCCTGCTGTTCAAACTACATCTTAGCTCTTTCACAATGCACATAGGAAATGCCAACAATGTAACATCATAATTTCTTGCTGGAAGCAATGCAGGATGAAATATGTATTCATGAGAAATCAAGATTGCATCATATCAAGCAGGATGGAAGGAGATACAAAGCACATTGAGAATCCAGGAAGTTGTTAAAAGTGATGGGCAGATGAAAGGCAGCTCTCACTAAGCTTTAAATGCGTTAAAAATAGCTATAGTATGTATTCCTATTATGATATTATAACAGGATAACAGGATAGTATATGTAAAATGTATAGTAAAACGTAAGGAGTAGAACTCCTTACATTTTACCAACAGAATTAAAGTGACACTAAACTCAGGAGTTGAATCTTAAAAATGCATTCAAGTACCTTAATTATTTAGAAGAATGTAGCTTATTTGTACATCACTCAGGTGTAGAGCTTCAAATCATCTCTGAATTCATGCTGACACCGTCCTTCCTTCTGGAGGGTGGCTACTTTTGTTCCCCATGGTCCCTGTGTGTGTTGTAAAGTAGCCACCACTCCAAGCTTGCTCCCGTGATGGACTAAAATGTCAATACAAATTAGTAAACTAAACATGAGATTGTAGTCCATCACAGGAGTGAGCTTGAAGCGGTGGCTACTGTACAACACACCAGTGGCGGACCTAAGGAACAAAGGGCCCTGGTGCAAGATATTTTTTTGGGCCCCCCCCTACTACACACAAACACCGCGCTCTTCTTCCGCAGCGCTCGGCCGGCTGTCACTTTCTCTCCTCCCCGCTGGGACACAGAGCAGCGCCCAGCGGGGAGGAAAGAAAGCACGGATGCGCTGCTGTATCAGCAGAAAAATTGCACTTTTGGCATTAAGCCAAAAGTGCCATTTCCGGCCGATATCTTTTGGCGGCCGATATATCGGTGCAACCCTAATATTTACAGCAATGCAGAATGCCACAGGCTTTAGAAGACTACACATCCCAGCAATACTTTATATAATAATAGCATTTCTGTATGAAGTACTGCTGAGATTTGTAGTCCTCTACAGAGGGTCCCATTGTGCATTGCTGCAACAGTACTTTATACAACATTAGGCTACAAATAATAATTATTTTAATGAATTATTTACCCCCCTAGGGACTGTGCTGGGCCCCCCACAGGCCCGAGGCCCTGGTGCGTCCGCACCGCCATTTCATACAAATGATGTACCAAAAAGATGCAGAACAAGGCATGCAGTGCTAAGGACATATGAGTCAGTACATACAGTGGATGTAGGCACATGAACATTAAGCATAAAGAAAATGGTTGTCAGGTAAAAAAGGCCCTAAGACCCCATTCACACTGAGCAATTTGTAGCACCATTTCAGCTCAAAAATCGCTCAAACATCAGCTCAATGTAGCTCAATGTAGCTTGTCTAATGCATTTCAATGGAGCTGATCACATCTCACAGCTTAATGTCGCCTGTAGCTTGTAGCTCAAGCTTGTCGCTTGAACATGACCTATTTTTCTGCGGATTTGGCCCAATAGACTTCAATGGTGTAGCTCAATGTCGTACGAATTTGAGCGACATTGCGCAGCATTGTCGCGCTACAGAAGTGTCACTTTTGCGCAGGAACATAAGCAGGAAACAGGAAGAGGAATTATGTCACATCAAGAGCGTTTTTATTGGATACAGCCCAATGTAGCAGCTACGAAGTCCATGCCAAAAGTAGTGCTACGTAGCGCGACATGTGCACTGTAGCTCAATGTAGCTGCATGTCTCTCAAAGTCGCTCAGCTCAAATCAGCACTGAAAAGGGGCTTTTTCTGATGTAGCTCAGTGTGAATGGGGTCTAAGAGAAATGTAGGCAGTCAGTGGTACCACAGAGGTGGTTAACAGCACTCAGTAGTGGGTTAACCAGAGACCTGAGTTGTATGTCCACTAGGGACAACTTCACAGAGCTAAAAGCAACAAATTAGCAAAAGGTTGGCCAGAAGGCAAACAAAACATGTAAATTCACAAAGCAACACAGCATGCAGATGCAAAGTGATATTTCATGTACTGACTGATATTAATGCACACACATTTAAAATGTGAGTCTTAAGGTGCCCATACATTTACAACTATCTGATAGCAATAAAGTTAAGTGGAAAAAAAAAATAGGAAAAAAATTAAAGTTTCCCCCCAAAAATTTAAATTTACACATAAAAATGAATTAAAAAAACAATTTTTTTTAAAAAGTCCCCACCCATACATACACGCATGTAAACATGCGTCAGGTGCGCATGCCTGCGAAAACGACGATTGCGCCCATTACAATGTTAATCGGGAAGCCGGGTGGCGAGTCTTTACACGCTGCCCGGCTTCCCGGCTAATCAGGAAGCCAGGTGGCGAGTCATTACACGCCACCTGGCTTCCTGAATGGGACTTCCGTTACTCGGTAATTGGTATCAGCGAGTACCAAAAAAAAATTATCGGTACTCGTACTCAATAATTACCGGTATCGGTGCATCCCTAAACCTCACCCCCAAAAATGGGGGGTGGGGTCCCCCCTAAAATTCCCCACCAGACCCTTGATCCAAGCAGGAGCATGGCAGGGAAAGAAAGGGGGGGGGCAATTGAGTGCCCCTACCCGCGATTCCTTGCCACGTGCCCTCGGCACTGGGAGGGTATTTTCCAGGGTATCCCCTGGAAAAGCACCTTGTGCCCATGCCGATGGGGACAAGGGCCTCTTCCCCAAAAACGCTGGGGCGTTGGTTGTGAGGTTGCGGGCAGGGGGCTTATTCACATCAGGGTACTCCACCCAGATGCAGCCCCCCCTTGTGAATGAGTATGGGGTACTTGTACCCATGCCCATTCACAAAACGGTTAAATAAAATTGTAAATTATGAGACCAAACTTTTGAAAAAAAATCCTTTATTTGAAAAAAAACCCCAAAAGACATGTTTTTGACAAATCTTTTATTTTTTAAAAAACAAAAAAATGGATCCACCGATTTAATCCAGGGTCAATCACGATGTTCAGCTTTGTCCACAATGGTGACAATTTGACGAAATAAAAAATAAAACAATAAAAAAGCAATAGAAATCATTTTAAAAAATGATGACCGCTGCTTGTGAACTCCCGCCGCATAATGTAATTTTGACAGATGCTGGTAACATATAAACAATTGGGCGGAGCTAGCGGTGGCAGCTAGCTCTACAGCATCTGACAAGTGAGCCATGATTGGGCAAAGTCATCATGACTTTGCCCAATTATGGCTCTTACAGAGTACTGGGCAAAGTTTTGCACCTGACCACAATAAGGGTTTCACAAGGTGCAGTGCCTTGTAGGGTGCTCAGCAGGCGAACAGCCCGCCGAATGCCCTGACAGATTGTGTGTTTGCCTAACATACAAACTGCCGATGTTCGAGTCGAACATCGAGCCCATGCCTAGTGTGGAGGAATCTTTCAGATTTTTGATGAATATCTTTAGGTGCATATCTGAGCCCTAAATCTTGGTCAATATGAGATAAGGTACATAGTGTTGTGAAGTAGCAACAATGAGGAGAGAATTTATCATAACTGGAGCAGACAAAATCTGGAGCAGCTGTGCATGGTAACCAATCGGCTTCTCTCTTCAGTTTGGTCAGTTCAAATTTGAAAATGAAAGAGAGAAGCTGATTGGTTGTCATTGGCAACTGCTCCAGATTTTGTCTGCTCCAGTATTGATACATTTCCCTCTGAGTACTTAGGCTGGGTTCACACCTAGGCGGATTGAATATGCACGTTTTTCGCGCGTTTTTTAACCGCGATTCGCGTTTCCGAGGGATACTTGGCTGTATCCCAATGGAACCGCCCGACCAAAACGCCCCAAAGAAGTACATGTACTTCTTTGGGCGTAGGGCGGTTTCCCGCACGTTCGTACTCGCGGAAAACCGCCCAGATGGGAACCGTGCACATTGAAAATAATGGCATTTCCCTGTTTGAGCGTTTTTCCGCGAGTACGAAAGCGCGGAAAAACGCCTAGGTGTGAACCCAGCCTTAGGCATTGGAGACAATTATTCAAAATGGCTATATTCACACTAATTGCCAGTACAGAAAAAAAAAAAAACAGACAGCCCTATATATTTTCACTTCACATTAACATTTTTATGTATATACATTTGAACAAGAATACATAATCCATGAACAAAAAAAATCATAAAAAGAACAGACAGACAACCCTATATATATTAACATTTCAAATTAACATCTCCGTTTATTTACATTGCAACATGAATAAGTAATCCATGGATAATAGTAAATGTTGCCAACATCAGCAGTATTATTGCCTAATATCTAACTGCTGGCACAGTAAACATTAATCGGTTCAATAATGTTTCAAAGTTATGAAGTACATTAACTAATATTTGTATAGCCAATTGTGTTAGTAAGTAACACATTCAAGTGGTGGATTTGTTTCTCTACAAATGTGCTGACAGTGTGAAAAAGTGAAATCCCAGCCAGGAAACTGCCATAGACTGTGCTGTATGATATAGGTTTTCTATGAGACTTGGTTCCTCAATGCATGATTTTTTTTTATAGTTTCCACGGATGCCTGTAAGCAGGGCCGGACTGGCCATAGGGCAAACCGGGCACTTGCCCGGTGGGCCGGGCCGGCCCGAACATCATCAGCTTGTTTCTGTTCGGCCCGGCCAGCTGTGCCCGACGGCCGCTCTGAACGCTCTATTGATCACAGAGCACGGAGCTGCCAGGCAGATCACACACTGAGAGGAGCCGGTGTTCCGACACATCACCGGCCCCGCCCCCACCAGCTGACAGACCCAGGAGGCCTGTGCAGGACACGCGCTGTGCTCGAGGGAACACAGAACACAGCGTCCAGGAGAAAGTAATCTGACAGGGGGAGGGGGAGGAATCGTCACCACTGAGTGACCGGAGGTCCACCACCTCATCTCATGCTGGACACATGGGGGGCCAGGAGCCAGATTGAGAAGGGGCCAGGAGCCAGATTGAGAGGGGGCCAGGAGCCAGATTGAGGGAGGGCCAGGAGCCAGATTGAGAAGGGGGCCAGGAGCCAGATTGAGAAGGGGTCAGGGGGACAGGAGCCAGATTGAGGGGGGGGGACAGGAGCCAGATTGAGGTGGGGACAGGAGTCGGAGGTGGGGACAGGAGCCAGATTGAGGGGGGGACAGGAGCCAGACTGAGGGGGAGATAATCAAAAGAAACCCATCGCACACCTGACCAGATAAGACCCTCGAGTATCAAGTGGGTGCCAAGCAACCACGGATGCCTCCGCAAATCAGTATAAATGTGAAGAAGTCACTCGCACTCCAGCTCAAATTCAGTCAATTCAGTATATATATTATGTGTTGTAATTATGTGACCCGGCCCCGTCCCTCAATTGCGCTTCTATGTTTGACTCCACCTCCAGATTGCGATAGGGCAGGGGCTGTCGGGGGTCATGTGATTGGGCTGCTCAGTCCAAAATGCCCGGGCCTATTTTGTGTCCCAGTCCGGCCCTGCCTGTAAGTATTAACTCTTGTCTCATAACATAAGTGTGAGTGTATATGTGTATGTGTGTGTGTGGTAATGCAGTGTTTGGAATCCTGCAGCTGGCATATCTTAAATAATAATGAAAAGCTAGATAGTTATCAAGCCCTCACTCTACACATTGGGAATTTTAAATGGCCACACTTTGTTGCATGCTGTAAAAGCCATCAGGAGACCTAGCAGGGCTGCATTAGGTGCAGAGTTCCTGTCTGTTTTTTTTTTATCAAAACGTTTTTTTGGTGAATATTCAAGACAAGTAGCAATTATCATGCAATACAGAATGAGAAAGCATAATGAGCACGGAAAGAGAATGCACATGAGGAAGTTCCACAATCTTTGTGCATATAGTAAAACGGGTATAACCTAAAAACAGGTATTGTATGGAACATCCCTCATAGGATGAGCATGAATAGGCAGTAGTCATCACCGACTGTGACAATCTTTACAAACCACGTCACCATAACTTCTATAAGAGGGGATGGCACTCAGATAATGGAAGTACAACAGTCAGAGTAGCTGAGAAATAAAGAATTTAAGGAAGAGGAAAGTAAAAAAGAATAGACAAGTCCCCCAGGTGCCAACTCCAGGAAACTGGTGGATCAGGAGGACTCCACTTCAGGGGTGGGCACGCCCAACAAATCCTGAGGGAGTCTCAGGTAGCATCGTGGTAAGAGAGTCCATGGAAAAGAGCCAAGGCCGTCAGGTGTCGAGGAATATATCCACCGTGTTGTGCAGTGTAGAGGTCAGATACAGCAAAGCTTGTTGATTTTGGAGTACCACAGGCGAATAGTTGGGGCCTGCGTTTGACACCAAAGAAGGGGGATACAGGTCTGGGCAGCATTAAAAGATGCCGTGTAAGGAATTTTTTGTACTTAGCCCGAGATGTGGAGGTCATGTGTAAAAGATAACACACAGGAGAGTAGTCCGGGCCACCCACCACCAACCTATCGACAGTGTCACAGTGCAGGACCAGAAACCATGAGGCATTGTGCCCATTGCTTCTCCGCACTTCCAACACATGGAGGATATCGAGGATTTAATCCTGTGCAGGACACTGGGGACCCTGTACCATCTGGATAGGATTTTATATCCTTGCTCCTGGAATGAATGCAATGGAAGATTAGTGGGCAAAGTATAAAACAGTCTCCCTCTGGCACTCAGTTAAAGACACCCCCAACTCAGACTCCCATCTAACCAAAAAGGAGGGTGCGTAATCATGGGCCGGCATGGACAACCACCTATATATGTTGGAGAGTGCATGTCGGGCTGGAGTGTCACTCCTACATAGGGACTAGACATGTGCGATTCGTTTCGTTCCGAATCGAAATTCGGACGAATTTTCGTAAATTCGGACATTCGGATGTATCCGAATTCCGAATTACAGACATAACGAATGCAAACGAATCCGAATTTCCATTTCCGAAATTCGGTAGCGTTCGCACGAACGTTCGTTTCGTTTTCTGTTCTTATTCGTTTCTTATTCGTTTCTTATTCGTTTCGTTCGTTGGAGCAAAGTGACATTAGAGAAGGAGAAAAATATTTTTTCCCCCTCAAATGTCACTTTTGCTGCAAACGAACGAAACGAATAAGAAACGAATAAGAAACGAATAAGAACAGAAAACGAAACGAACGTTCGTGCGAACGCTACCGAATTTCATCCGAATACGAATTCCGAATCTGAATTGACTTTCACACCCGAATCCCGAAAAACGAAATAACACAAATCCGAATTTAAAACGAAACGAAACGAATTTTTTGGCAGTGCACATGTCTAATAGGGACTCTAAATCAGTAAGACTCCTGTCCAAGGCCTCAGGTCTGGGGATAGACAAAAGGAAGTGCATGAGCTGGTAACCAATACACATATCCATCATGGGGCTAGCCAATGCTCTGAGCGATTGTAGTCAAGCCATCGTCCAGCAGAACGGAAATCCATCAATCTAAAGCTAACAGACCTCTGCAATCTGAGGCAGTTAGCATCTGTCAAGTCCGAGCCGAAGTCTGGATCCCCAACACTGGAGTGAACGGAGATGGGAAAGGGTTGAGGATTTGAAGACCGACCGCACTACCCGTAGCGTGGCTCCTATTTTTTCATAATAAAGGAATTGTGAAAAACTAACTTTAGTTTTTTGTTCAGTTATAGAATTTTTTCACAGTGCTGTGTTTTTATTTACTGTTTTTGGTGAATGAGTAGGGCTACCCCTTACTAATTCACAAGGGGGGTGGCGGCATCTGAGCGCCCCCTTTATAAAAGGGGGTACCCAGATGCAGACGAGCCCCCCTGTCCGGCCCGCAGACTCCAACAACCACCAGGCCAGGGTTGTGCGGAAGAGGCCCTTGTCCTCATCAGCATGATTTTCCCCTGAAAAAGCACCCTCCCAATATTGGGGGCATGTGGCCTTGTATGGGGGGGGGGAGGGGGTACGTTTGCTCATCCTCTCCCTTTCCTGCCCTGCCAGTGCTCGGATTAAGTTTTATTTTTTTCCTTTTTTTGGACGTTGAGATTCCCTTCAAAACTCCTACTAGACCTAAAGGGTCTGGTGTGAGATTGTAGGGGAACCCCATGCATTTAACGGTTAAAAATAGCCATACAGGGCTGCAGTGAATAGCCAAAGAGGCTTTGACTTACTTTACTTCGGTTCAGTTATTTATTCATCTGCCTTCTGCAGCTTAGTGAATAACCCCCTAAATGTTCTGAACACTTATATGAAATTCTACCAGTGTATGGCCAGCTTTACTATATGGTGATGGTGCTAATGTGAGCCATCAGCTGTGGCTATAGTAGAGAACTGCAGCAGCACTGAGCCTGGATCAGGTGTTCGATGAGCATAAGGGGATTAAGGGGTTGATTCACTTAGGGAGTAGATACTGTTTACTTGCTTTCACTTTCTGGCTGGTAAAAAGGTTGTCCTCAAGACAGGAAGTAAGGGGAAATCTCTCTAACAATAACACAGACAAAAGTCTGTTGCCTAGTCTATCCAAAGCTCAAAAAGGTTTTTTTTTTAAACTGCACTATGACTCTTAAAACTGCAGGAAAGGAAAAGGGTTTATGTTCTCATCAAGTTCCCGCTTACATTTGGTTTTAAAATTAAAACAGACATCTGACTGGTTGCTTTGGCATCTTCTCTCTTGCAAGCTGCCCAGTCATAAATAATCCAAGATCCTAAACTACAAACTTACTCTGGAACATGGCTGTTTGAAAAGACTCCTTTGTACATATATAAAGTTAGTGCGGTAGGTGGTTTGAGAATATGATGTTTTCAGAGATTTGATTGTTCAAAAGTACCATTGCCTTACCTTTTTATTACTATATTTAAATGATTCACAGTTTTAATTGCAGTAAAAGAATTCATACTGAAAATGGAATATGCAGTTACTAGGATGAGTCATTTAGCTTTTCATCCAGCATGTGTTTTAGTGACTGAGTAAAAGTGCTTTTACTGTAAACTTACCATGACTATTGCACTTGGCTCTAATTATTAAAAAGAAAAGTTCACTGAGTTCACTTGACCTCTCTCAGGGTTATGTGAGTGCCTAAAGTACATTTACTATGATAAGAGGAGCAATTAAGTTAGGTAACTAATTTTTTAGCCAATGTTTTTAGACAGTGCCTTAGATGTCATGGTTGTAGGTAAAAGAAAAACAGAACCCAAACACAGTGGATGTCCTGGTACTTAGTGGCTGAGTGCCATTATTATCCCTATTTATCCACTGGTTTTCCACAGAAAGGGATATACTGCTGATGGAATGAGTGCTCATCTGTAGGTGAAATGTTGCATGTGCACATTCCCCACTCTTGTTTCCACCATTTAGCATGAGGTCCCACCTTACTTCCTCTGCTCTTTATCACATAAATGCAGTTTCACCTCAGTTAGCGCTTGCTTCCTCTTAGAACGACCTGGTCACCTTCGACCATGTGAACCTCTGCTGCTTCCAGCAGCTGTTGTGTGAATGGCCAGAGTTGTATTTTGTATTTAAGTTGTCCTGGCTTGGGTGGAGCAGTCCCACTGTATTGGCTCCCTGTATTGGCTCATGATCCACTTAAAGTTAGGGGGTGGCTTGCAGTATTTCCTCTTAACAATCTGACACTGACAGCCTGAAACATTGTTCCCTGCTTTAGTATCTATATACTTCAGAGCTTTCCTTAGCTCATTTGGGTGTTGCCTCCTACTCTGTTTTAACCCAAGTGTATTTATACACAGTTATACAGGATTTCATGTGCCAAATTGCAATTTTGATTGTAACTTCTGACTGTAGGGGTCATATGTGTAACTCAACATCTTCCCCTGCAGAATTATTATTTGATTTGCCTGCAGTCTTACCAGACTCTGAGACCTCAGGTATTGGGGCTCTTTAGAAAAATTCTGCTCAATGATACAGTATTGTCCCTGAGGAGTCTAGGGCAATTGATTAGCCATGATCCTGGTCATCCCCATCATGTCTCTCACCAAGATGGGCAAAGCCAGGCTACTGAAAGCTGTGCATATATTATAAAAATGGATATAGATGTTTTCAATAACTCCTGCGCTCTGATTTTCAGATGACCTCCCCCCTCCCGGACATCTCTTCTTACTAGAAGTTGATGCCTTAGCTGCAGCATTTGGTATCTTGTGTCAATATGTTTGCTATTATCTCTCAGAAAAGTACAACTGACTCTTTTTTCTCAGTTGTGATTTGGTTGCCAGGAAGGATAAAATACTGAGTTTAATGCCCCATCTCATGCATGCGTTAGTCAGAGAAATAAAAGCCAATGCATCTTGTGCCCTCTTTATGTCATAAATCTTTTCCCCTTTGCATACATCTCCCTGGATCAGATACTTCCAAAAAGAGATGTGGCAGAAAAGGCCCTACAGAGGTGTCTGGTATTGGTGGATTTTGCGTGACAAGTTGAGAGCTCTTGTGTCTGCGATAAAATCTATTTTATTGTTGTAGTTATATTAAAACACCATTAAAATGTAGGTATACACAAAGTAGTGGTGGTAATATAATCTTAATGATAATATTAATCATAGTAATAATAAATATATAAAAACTTGTACTGCAATGCAATTACCTCAAAGTCCTTGCTTGGGGTAATCAAGGAGTCCACAAAACCTTGGACATCATCTCACATACAATATGTGGTCCACTGATAAACAGGAAAAAAAAAAAGATTTTGTGGCAGAGCATGATTGACTATGATTCTTTGTCAGGCTTCCCAGCACCTATTGATGCCTGTTCGCAACTATCCATGGTACCATATTATTTTTGACTACATCACAGACCACCCCTTCCTTAACCAATGGTTGCACTATAATCTTGTTGTTAGAAGCTGATTTTTTTAAATGGCCCACATAAGCATTTTAATGCTCTTTCTTTGACAATTTACTTGGTAAGTTCTTCTTTTCAAATTCTGTAAAACACTTGACTTTTGAAAAACCTTTTGTCAGCTGTTGAATGTCAAGTTTGATTTTTTTATTTGTATAACACATTGAATAGGGCAATCAAGTACTGTAAAGAGTTATTTAAGTCTATTCATCAGGAGCACTGAGCCAATCCACTTTGTTAAGGTGCCCACACACCTTACAATTTATCTGCAGATTTTCTGTGGTCAGATGGAAAAAGTGCAACAGATTGGCCCAGGTGATGCTCTAGTTTTATACAGCCCCAGAACAAGTGCAGATGAAAACAGTTGCACAAAACGTGCAGTTGAAAAAGTAGTGCAGGCTCAGGTGAAAACAGGGGCACATGTTAAAAGACAGATTTGCACATTAAAAAAATGATCCAAGAGGCTAAAACAGCCACGAGATGACTCCACGAGATGACTTCGTTGGGCCGCCTCGTGACTCCACGAGATGTTGAAAGGTGATGCGAGGAATCTGACACTGCACTGTTGCCCTTCTGTTGTCTTGTACCAGTCTTGCCACTCTCCGTTCTGCCCTAACATTGACTAGTCACTGATGGCCACAATTTGCACGTTCAGACCCTGATTTTCAGCTGACAGTCCAGTCTTTAAACACTTTAACAACAGCTGCTCTTGAACATTTAACGAATTCTGCTATTTTGCTGATACTCGCTCCATGGCTTGAGTGTCAACAATCATCTCACGTTCAAAGGCTGTTAAATCGCGTTGTTTACCCATATCTTCAGAAACAAATCACTTCTTCGTGGTAAACAACCTGCTTCAATATTTATAATGGTCTGGCCCTCTAGCAACTTCAGCACGAAATTATAGCTAATTATAGCTAATTTGCCTACAAACGTCAGGTGGTCATAATAATCTGGCCACTCAGTGTATAGTTGTACTATGGATCGTTTAACCCATTCATGTTAGCAGGGGAGAATTGTAATTCTATTGCTGCAGGCTGCAGTGTACTGGACGTATGTGCTGTATATGTATTATGGATCATGATTTAACCTATTCATGTTAGCAGGGCAGAATTGTGAGCGCCTCCCACAAGCTGAGCACCCCAGTGCCGACTAGGAGAGGCACCGCGTGAGGCAACAGGGATCGGAGTGAAACTGTGAGTGTGGGAAGCTATGACAGGCCTGGCTGTAAATCTATTGTTACAATGTAGTACATATACAGCACACACCTCCACTACACTACAGCAGTAGAGTTACAATTTCTCCCCTGCTAACATGAATAGGTTGAATCATGATCCATAGTACATAACATGTAGTTGTACAATGGATCATTTAACCTATTCATGTTAGCAGGGGAGAATTGTAACTCTATTACTGCAGTGTACTGGAAGTGTGTACCAGGTTCAATGATCCATTGTACACACTTCCAGTACACTGCAGTAATAGATACCAGAGGCAGATGCATGATCAGATTTGTAGTTTCACTGTAGCTGTGTGAAAGCAAATGCAAATGTTTTATTGTTCTAAAACAGTCTTAAATTAAAGTTCTTCATAATCATAAAGAAATTGGCCTAAAATCATTAGTCTGTATTGTTTGAAAAAAAATTTCACCTGTCCCTTTAAAGAAAAGTATTGGTAATTGGTATCGGCAAGTACATGAAGGGAAGTACTTGTACTTGGTCCTGAAAAAGTGGTATCGGGACATCCCTACTTAAGACCCTTTTATGTTCGTCATCTATTTATACCGGAGATATTCTGTAAATATAGTGGACGTTGCGAGTTGCACTCCAGGTGGACTATCTCCCTTTTTAGAGAACTGACTCCCCCTCTCACTGTACATGCCTCCCCAAAGCCAGTGGAGATCTGTTGTACTCCTGATTTTTGACTACACATATGGGTCAAACATCTACTGCTCCCTGCTTTACTATGCCATATGTTCCCCACTATCCACCCTGACCGTCCTCACTACCACCACTGGCCC
Organism: Nanorana parkeri; assembly: GCF_000935625.1. Lineage (NCBI taxonomy): Eukaryota > Metazoa > Chordata > Amphibia > Anura > Dicroglossidae > Nanorana > Nanorana parkeri. Next base: position 165,899 of record NW_017306572.1, read on the forward strand.
CAGCAATGGACCCTAGCTGAGCTCAGGCACTTTCACACCCAGGTCACATCTGCAGTCCATAACTAAGATTGTCCTCTCGGATTTAAGGGAGACAATGCGGCGTCTTCTATACTGTGATGGTTATGTTGTTGTTGTTCTTAGTGCGAACGTCTTGCTTTTTAAAGTTGTTAGATCAAGCTGCTCAATGTAATCTCTCTTTAGGTTTGGTATGTGGGCGACTTTCCCCTGTTGATTGATGAGACGTAAGTTGTTTTTTGCCCATCACTCAGCGGCAATCTGGTGGCCACTGATTTCATCGGCTGCTGCATGCGCTTTAGGGGACCCTGGTCTTGGCCTAAGCCCCATCTAATTTGCCTTTTTTTATTGCTAGCTGCTCACAGACATATACTCATATCTTTGTACCTTTCTCAAACCCAAAGACACAATATAGACAGCCATTATTTTTAGATATACCGCTATTATTGCCAGATATACATGTCAGATATTGTACTTATTCCTTGCTGTTTATTTGGAGGTGCTGTGTTCTGCATGAACTGTTACTGCATCCTTTTGGTTCCCTTCCTAATAGACATAGATCTTTGTCTCACTGTGATAAACCCTAAGGTGCTCTCTGCTTCATTTGTAAATGCTTCTGCTTATGCATCATGACCACAAATCGCGAAACCATGCCAGTTAGATTTTACCTCCTAGTACTGATAGCATCTCTGTGGACATGTTCTTGTAGTGTCAGTATGGTACCAATTGTGTCTTTGTGGGTATAATTCCAAATGGTCAGATTTTGCCGGTTTGCCTACCCAAACTTTCGGCAGCTGAAGCCAGAGTTCATTTATTAAGTGGTGGTATTACTACTGCCACTAAATAAAGCTTCCTGGCCACCCACACCTGCCCACTTATTTCAAACTGTAAACAAGATGGTGAGCATTTTCAGTCATCTTATGGAATACATATTTCATATTTGCCCAATTATGTTTACCAGCAGCCATCAGGAAAGTTGTCATTTGCAGCGGGAATGGCATGGAGAGGAGAATGTGCAGGTTATTGTGTTGATGGGCCATCACTCATCTTAATTGGTGATATATCTACATCACTGGACAACATGATTGATGTTGGATTTTCATTTTTTTTAAATTTGCATTTTTAACTGTGTGTGTATGTATATTTACCTGGCAAAGTACCATAAGTTGAGGGCATGTGACCTGGTTTGGTTCAGGAGGGGTGCACTCTCGTTGCCCCTCCCTTTCTTGGCTAGCCAGACTGCATTCCTGGATAAGGGTCTGGGATGGAATTTAAGGTCCCCGTCAAAATCCACATCAGACATTTAGCCTGGCATGCAGCTTGAGTTGGCAGGAAATAAAACATTCCAGGCCACATGCCCTGCAAAAGAAAAAAAAATGTCGTGGGGTTCCCCTTAATATCTTGAATAGATTTCTGGTATGGGTTGTTAAGGGGGACCTACATTTTTTTTGGGGTCCCCCTTAAAAATCCTAACTAGACCCCATATCTAGGGTAAGAGCCTGGTGTGGACTTTAAGGTGGACCCCACACTATTTTTTTCCTCTGCAGGGCATGTCGCCTGGTATATTTTATTACCTGGCCAGGCTTCATGCATAGATAAGGGTCTGCTATGGATATTTAAGGGGGTGCCCCCTTATATGGTACTGAATGTGCCACTGTGGACATGTTTCTGGTTGTGTCACTATGATACTGATTGTGTTTCTGTGGACATGCTTGTTTTATTATGCTAGGAATTATGTGTCTCACATTTACTTTTTAGTAATAATTTATTGAGATTTTTTTTCTTGATCATTTTGTTATTTGGGCAATCATGTTTTTGGAACAGGTAACACATGTTAAATCTACTAGTAACCTCTCATGAGCAGGGCCCTCCTAACCCTCCTGTTAAATTTGTATCATAACTCTCCTTTCATTTTGTAAACTGCTGAGCAAATTGTTGGCGACATAAATAAACCTGTATAGTAAAAATAATCGACTAGGTCTAGGATTATGTTATCATGTTTATGATATTTAGGTGGAGCAGAACATATGCCTTCTGTATCCATGTATTGGGGAAGATAGTGTTCAAAGCAGTTGTTTGGTGAGGGAGGGTTTGTGGCCAAGGTATCTGTTCTACAGGAGTAACAATCTGATCCTGAAAACGAGGGGGGATGACAGCTGAAAAATATTGCTTACATTTAAAGATTCCCTGTGTTAAAATACGGTCATCTCTTGCAGGGAAACTGTAGAAAGCTTAACTATAGAACTTTCATAAAAATCAACCAGATCCATTTATATATTTGTGCTGCGGTGCATTGCATTACTGAAAATGAAGTCTCACCAACGTACATTTTGCAGGCCCATAAAACATGCAGGGGGGGATTTATCAAAGCACTTGCGACAGTTTTAGCCTCTTAGATAATTTTTTTAATGTGCAAATCTGTCTTTTAACATGTGCCCCTGTTTTCACCTGAGCCTGCACTACTTTTTCAACTGCACATTTTGTGCACCTGTTTTCATCTGCACTTGTTCTGGGCCTGTATGAAACTGGAGCATCACCTAAGAAAACAATCACAACTTAAGAAGTCCCCATGACCACTTCTTCAAGAAGCGACAGTTAAGCTTTTTGCCTGGAGTTACATGTCTTCTTTCCTGGAGTCTATTAAACCTCATTTATCAACAACGTTACACTAGCATCATAAATCTAGTGCAAATATATTCCATGCAAGTTCAAATACTCGCAATTACTTTGATAAATTCCTCCTGCAATGTTTTACGGAGAATACCAATTAACCAGCAGAAGGAAAATGCAGCAGATTGCATGCACTACCGTAGCTATGAAAAGAAAAAACGCTGCTTCTCAACAAGTTTGCTGTATTTGATCGTTGCTTATACAGGTGGGTCTGACTACATGTGGCCACAGATCTGCTGACTCACACACGTCATGGGCAAACAAGATTTGACCATTATTCTCCACACTTCTAATGAGAAATTAAAAAGAAATCAGGTCTCATACAAGTAAAATTCAAAATGAACATGGGATTGATTTTATTTGTGGCACCATACACATATTACATGATTTATTTCATGTATTTGGCTAATACCCTTTTACATATTTACTTTTTTGCCACACATTCAATCTAAATATAATCTATAAGAAATAATTACATAAAATACATATATTACATTTATAGATATATTTTTAGACCTAGATTCTGGAATTTTAGTTTCACAAATGAAAACTTGTGTTACCATTTAACTTATGTGTCTAATTTATAATATTTCAAATATATAGCCCAATGAGTAAATTAATTATTAAGATTAACAACAGTAAAGAATACGGTCAACATGTTTTGTTAGTACAAGAAACAGATACATTCCAAATAATTCCCCATATACATAAGATTACAGTTACTAGTGGCAGACAATTGTGTGTTAAGTTCATGAGCTCGTCTCTGGAAAAAAAAGTACATTTTACACATATGAAGTTATTTTTTTTTCATTTTAGAGTGTTTTTTTTTTTCTTTTCTTTTAGGATTATTCAATGCTGTAATATAACTGCAGAAACTCTGCTTTCTTTACCATGTCTAGACAAACCAAATCATACAGCGGTTTGCAATATTTTCAGTACTACACTGTGTGTCTCACAAATGGAATGTGTTTACAAAGATAATTGACTAATGTTGTAAAGTTGCTTCCCAGATGATGCAGTGAGAATGCCCTACTCTGATTTACTAAGCAAATGTACTGGAATGTGCTGCACAAATGTGCATGCCAAGCTCTGGGCTATGCACACGAATGTTGATTTACTAATCAATTTGAAAATGCTCACTTGGCTAAGTTAGCAAGGTACGGTTGTGATTGCTCAGAATACTGAATACGTTGCACAAAAGGGTGAGTATTCAATTTGCAAAGTGCCCATTCTCAAATAATCCATAAATGTCAAACAGAGCACTTACAAACATTCATATTGCCACACTCTGCTTGCACACAAGAATATAATCTAAAGAGTTTGCTGCAGCTACCTTAAAGATAACCTTAAGAGAAACAGCAGGAGTAACCAAACTTTGGCCCTCCAGCTGTGGTGAAACTACAAATCCCACCATGCTTCTACCTCTGGTAGTCATGCCTGCGGCTGTCAGAGTCTTGCAATGCCTAATGGGATTTGTAATCTAATGCATTCAATACTTTGTGAGTCACAGATTTGGAACAAGCATGGAGATATGGAGATTTGTCTCTTCTCTAACTATACTGAGTCCATCTTATCCTGGTTTAATGGCTCAATAGGTTTTGAAGCCAGAGACAGCTAGGTAGATAGGGGAGCTCAGCAATGGCAGCCCATATATTTCCCTCTGTGCATGTTTTCCTTGAAGGCCCACATCACTGTCAATATCTGTGCATAGGCTTACCCTTAATGTGTAATGTGCAAGCAAGTGTGTGTGCATATGGGTGCAAACATGCACATGAACATACTCTGTTTGAACCTTGCACCGCTGAAAATAAGAGATCATTCAAATAAAGTAAAGACGGCAGATTTAAAACATTTTTCATTGTTATCAAGTGTGGCAGTTCATACTATAATTATATCAGATTACTTAAACATATTTATTGTTAAAAAAGTTAAATTGAAGGTTTTATTTAGATCCATTCAGAAATTATTTTATGATTTATATTTACATATGATTTCAACATATTGCTATTTTGAGGTCATGTTGCTAATGAGACACTTGTGCTACTCATAACGAAGTACTGATCATTATTTGCTAACTATAACTTAATTAATCACTAAGAGGTCATCCATTGAGCACAGGCATTTTTGCCCAAGTAAACAGACATGGGAATGCAGGAGCAAGAAAAAATAATTTTCCCAGTGAGAGTAGGGCAAAGCTGCAGGTAAGCATCCTATATATGACTTTACAATGACACGATTTTTTGTTGTGGGTTCCTATACGTAATAAAGACTAGTTTTTTTGTTATCTTTATACCACATAGGGTGATCTCTTACCTTTGTAAAATTCTTCACATAAATCTACAAAACAATTATACGCATGGGTACCAAAGAATGCCATAATACTAAGCAAGGAGATGGGGGTCAGGAAAGTAAAAAGTGAATCTCTAATCAGGATACAGACATTCAAGTATTCCTATTTTCTTAACAAGCAGGATATGGGCTTTAAAACAAGCCGTCACTGGTATTTCTAGCTGAAGACACCATGGACAATTCATGCTCAATATTCCCAGCAGAAACAATAGTTCTCTCTGTAGCTTATCTCACCCTGCTCCGAGGGCACCTACTTTAGAGATTAGATTGACAGAAGGCTGTTAAGTTACTGCTGGGAGGGGGGAGTAGGGTGAACTGAGCTGCTAAAAGGGAGGGACTTGAACAACTTTAGTGATTCTGCTGTGATTTTAGGATGAATTGTTTCACGGTGACTGTAACTACAGAGGTCAGCCAATGTTTGTTTTGAGGTTTATTTGCTGCTTATTAAGAATATGTGAATACTTGATTGTTTATAGCATGGCCACAGGTTTACATTAAGAAAACTATTGGCTTTACAAACTAACCAATGTTTTCCCCCAAAAAACTCCTTTATAGGAGGACACATGCGTCAAAGAACAATAAACTGTGGAATTTGCTTTAACTGCAGTAGGCTACAAAGACAAAAGTTGGCAGTGTGCAAACACATTTTCACGAAGGAAATAAAGTGAATGAGAAGAGCTTTTTACCTCATGCGGGACAGCAGAAAAGCTGGGGACAGATGGTTTATAGGCAACAGACAAGCACAGTGTTCACAAGAATGTAGACATTTTTAAATTTTGTCTAATGATTATTATATTTTCAGGTGCCAACATGTGCATGTGGCAAAGCATATACAGTACATTATATTAGTTTTCCTGAAAAAATAGACTATCTGCAAAAATACCAGTTATGTTGAATTCTTTATTTACATTTCATTAATTTACAGGATGAAAATAAAATGGTGTCCTGAAGGTATACAAAAGCAGTTGTATTGGCGTTTTTTATATCAGCTTTTCATTCCTGTGATAGTAAATAAAGTTGTACCATACACCACAGGCATGTATCCTAATTAAAAGAAATAATCGTTGCCCACACTATGTGCTGTTTGCTGAAATGTTGCCTGTATATTGCCCCCTGGGCTCTAAACTGGCATTTTATTTTCGGTGATATAAAAACCAAGAGCATCAGAATACAAACCTTTTATTATAATGACTTTAAACTATGGCCCATCCTCATTACTGACAAAATCTAGTCTAACCGTTTGATTACTTCTATTATTGTCTTAAGTAAACCGCTTAACCATCATTTTCACATCTGTTTTAAAATTGGCACATCAGTAAACTAAACGTAAAATGACCATTCAATGTGCCCTGTGCAAGATGTAGTTAATTAAATGTATATTTCTGCCTGCAGCTTTCAGATTAAACTGAATAAAGGCAAAAACACTTCTAAACTTTCATCTACAATTTTATCTAAGTACATGACAATACACCTGTTACTGTACTAACAAAGATATATAAGAATCTGGTTAGAATCTGGTCCCTTATTATTCAATAAAAAGATCATTAGTAAGGGATGTATTAGGAATCAGCAAATCATATCTTCTGATATAAGATACTTCATATTCCTAATGCAAACTAGTGCACTAAATCTATATAAATATTTCTAGTTTAAGCACAGTATTCTTTTCTACTATAAATATTGTTCCTCCAAAGCTGACACATCAGAATTTGGTGAAAACTGTCCTGATAAATTCTGAGACTGGAATGTTAAGAAAACTACAAGCAGTCAGTATGTGATTTAACAATGCAATATTCACCCAGTGCTAAAAAGATTATTATAGGGTAGACTCGCCTTATCTACAAAGCTGAAGCTAATTTATAAAAGCAGGATTTACTTTTACTAGCTAATGATGCATCAAAGTACCTCCTTCAGCTTTGATCAGGCCAGGCACATGTCAGACAATGGACATGCTCTTTTGGCCCATCTGTAAATGGTCTCGCTATAGCATATCATTAAAAAAAAGTTCTAACTCTTTTTCTCACATGACAAGACCCTTGTTTTATAAAGAAAATCTGTCCAGCAGAAAAAAAGACTCCTCGTTCTTTGGGCCTAACAAGTTCTGAACTTGGCCCTGTTTCAAATTCATCCTAAGACAAACACTAATTGTAAACCAGGGTCAAAGTCGGTAACTAGTTTAGCTTTATATTACCTTTATTTTATTTAGTCAAAGTATAACTGAATGACATGCTTCACTCTTAAAAGCTCACAATAAAAGCTTAATATTTCAAACAGCCCTAGCAAAGTACACATTTACACTTCCTACATGACAGAAGACACAACAGGTACATGGATTATCAACCACTCCTGGAAAACTCCACTAGAAAGTAAAAAACAAAAACTTTGATTCAAAACATTACATTGTAGGGGAGAGAGAGGAAAAGGAAAGGGGAAGAAAACAATAACGGAGTTGTTTTATTGGTCCCAATATTATTTACAATGAGGCTGATTTAATAAGGTAGTTGAGAATGTTCCCAATCATTTGTGTAAATATTTACATCAATTATCCAATCATATGCAGATGAATTATGTACACAGGGATTTGCTTTTCATATGATTGGATAACCTAAGTGAATCCTCACACAATTTATCATAAGAAAAAAGAGTCACAAAAATTGAGAATTTACGAGCCTGGCGATATGATAAATAATAGAGCAATAACTTTATTATTTTCCACATTTTAACACAACATATTATTAAAAAGAGTTTTATAGCTTTATATTTCCAACATATGGGGATATATACTTCACTATCATATCCTATCATATCCAGGTACCAAAAAGGGACACCCAAAAACATACAATAAATAATCCAAAAGCCCCCAAAAGCATAAATTTGCATTTTTGCATGCTATAAAAAAACTAGTAGTGGCTGACAAAGGCTATAGCAGGTATTTTTTGGTGTCCGTTTAACTTTCAAAAGTTTATAATGTTATCCTTTCTAGTTCCAGTTTGCACGTGCTTTGTAGAAACTATTACACCTCTAAATTATTTATAATAGGAGATCATTTTCTGCATTAGAAAGTTACAGACATGGGCAAATCTGTTAGTACCCTTACAGCTCATTGAAACATTCATTCTTCCTGAAGTGATGACATTTAAACCATGCGCCTCATGTATGCCTGCATGTCTTTGATATTCAAACTAAAAGGGTTATTTCACAAAAGGTGAAGAATTTGTTAAAGTCAGGAGAAGTGAACAATCTAGGACAGCATAGCTGAACTGGAAAGTGAGCTGAATTGCAGAAATTTTCCAAATCAGCTATTTTGGCCTAGGTTGTTCACTTCTCATCCCTTCTCCAAATGCTTCACCCTTTTGTGAATAAACCTGCAACTGTTTTTTGTAATTAGTTTCAAACTTCTTCAATGTTCACTCTGCTGTTTAGTAATATTGTGTGCACCCACTGAACATGAACCAGAGAAAGCAAACAAGAGTTCTCTAAGATCAGAGAGGCAATAGCATGAATAGCTATAGCATAGCATGTCAAAGGCAATAGGACCATCTCTGAGCACCTTGATGCTTCTTTGTATACCATGGGAATGTAGCCAACCTCCCTGGTCATGGCCGCAAGAGGAAAACCGACCTCAGAATGAACAGAAGGATAGTGGGTATAGTAGACAAAGAGCCAAGAAAAGCTTTCAAAGAGATACAGGCTGAACTCCAAGGTCCAGGTACATTAGTGTCTGATATAACTATCCATCACTTCTTGAGCTACAGTGGGCTCAAAGAAAGACTCCATAGTTAAAAGAAAAACATAAAATAGCCAGATTGGAATTGCATTTAAAGGTTATGCAACCAAATATTAGGTATGGGTCCGCTCATTTTTGTCTATGCGATTTTTATTTTAATATTTAAAATATTCTGTTGAATCAAAAATCAAAAGCAAAGTCTGATATTTATTAAATATGAAATAAACAATGATAGATGCCAATCCTTCAATCAGTTTTAAATCAGAAAATTGTGGGTTCTTTTTTTTTCTTGAAAGAGTACCAACAAATTTGTTCATGTCTGTATCTCAGTATATTTTCGAATGTCAAGAGACAAAGGACCACATTTACACATGTGCAAAATGAGCCTGTGTTCACTTACATTAATTCACTCCTTTATCTCACTTGATACTAAATTTGGCCCAAATGTTGTAAACCTAAAATGCTGACTTAAGGTTTATAAAAAGACACCACTAGGGAAAAAAGTTAGATATTGCACTCACCTTTCATCTGGTTTTTGTGGTATGGGAGTGACGTCATCATCCTGCCAACAATATCCATCGAGAAGATGCTGCAGCACAATGCCGGGAGCATCTTCTCAGCCGGAGGAAATATCCCCTACAAGTGTTTTTTCCACTTTTATTCAGTGTTTTAGCAAGGAAGAAAGGGCACATTTAAAAAGCTGTCCTTGCATTTTAAATGCAAGATCCACTTTAAGAATTTAAACTAATTGACTTGCATGGCTTAAAGACTATGGGGTCTATTCACTAAGCGGCCGTAGGCAGCCGAGTGAATAAACGACCCGAAGTGAAATGAGCCGAACGCTGTTCGGCTATTCACTTCCGGATTGTACGGCTAATTTCAGCCGTATATTGGCTGAAATCAGCCGACCCATAGATGCCGAACAGCAGTGAGTGAATAGCCGAGCCGAATGCCGCCACATATGTGGTACCGAGCAGAATAGAAAAATAGTTTAAAAAAAGTAGAAAACAAAATGGAAAACGTTTGGGCGGAGCTAGCAGTGACAGCTAGCTCCGCCCAACTGAAATAGCCAATATGAATGTAGCTATACATTCCTATGCTGTTTTTTCCCCCCAGAAAGCAGAGCAGGGAAAGTTTTACTCTGCTCGATTGAGCAGAGTAAAACTTTCCCGGAGTGTTTCTCTCCAGGGTGGCCGGGAGCCGCTATCTACTAGTGGGAGACTGCCGGAGCGTCCGGGATAGTTGGGCTGTCTGGAGATCAGCCTCCCTGGTTACCTGATAACTAGGGAGGCTGATCTGTCTGTGCAAGTGGCTGGAGCCAGCCATGAGATGACGGCTGGCTCCGCCCAGCAGTTAGTAGCAGGCTCTCGGCCGGCTAATGGCCGGCCGTTTGGCCAGCTTCGGCTTTCACCTCGGCTCAGTCGAGCCGAAACATATGCCTTCGGCTCGACTGAGCCCCTCGGCCATCTTTGGGAGCTGTATGGGCTATAATGAATATTCTACTGTACTGAAGGGGTCCTGGGGCCAAAGGATCAGCCAAAGCTACGTCTAGATCCTTCGGCAGCTTAGTGAATAGACCCCTATGAATCATGCTTAAATGGGGCAATTATTCCTATTTTACCTCCTTGAATTGTAATAAGTTATCTTAGGCCTCATTCACACCGGCAGTCCCAAATCTGCATTTATTTGCATTTAGAGCACATTTCTAAATGTATATAAATGCATGTAATTGATTTTTAATAGCATCAATCGGATTTTGCATTTACCTGCATTCAGCTTAACTGAATTAGAAGCTCTAAACGATAAGAAACTCTGAACGTGTATAAACACGCGTAAATGTGTCTAAACACGGCTTTAAGCAGGAACATCTAAATGCAGGAATAAATGATCTGGAAAGCATACAAGTTGTTTATATCTCCCAGATAACGTCTACTGTTTCTATAAAAGCTAAATGCAAGAGTGTCAGTGTGAATGAAGCCTAAAAACACAGTTGATCCAAACAGAAGCAAAGCTCTCTAGAATCAGATATTTAAAATAAATGTCCGTGTTAGTACATTATTATTTATAATTCAGTATGTTCCTTTCATCCAGTAACACATCACTGAAGATATAACTACATTACTCTAAGCAAGGGCACACTCCCATTACTCAATGCAGTGATATCATTGTACATAAAAACACAGGTTACAGAAGGATAAAAAATGTGATATGCTCTAAAAGTATTAGGCAGCTTGTGGCTCTACGGCTGTTCTGGATGTACAAGTTCTAGCATGCATTGCCAGAGATGTCAGGACATGACGCCTGTAGCTTAACAGCTGTGGAGACAGAGGTTGAATATTTCTGCTGTATAAAACACTCACTGCAAGATCATTTTGCTATGAGTTCAAGTATCACAACTAGGTAAGGTACAATTTTCACGTGAAAATAATCGAGAGGACCTACCCTGACAAATGGAAACATCTAACATGAATACTACATTCTGAGTATGAGATGAATGGTAATACATCATTACTTTAAGATATGTTAAGTGTAATATTGTCTCATCCTTCCCTGTGCATAATATGCTATAGTAGAGCTATAACATATAACCCTGAACACAAAATGCTACACAAACAATATTTATGAGAATGATATATGTATACTCAAGTATATAACTTATATCTGTCTTAACAATGGTAAATTGCATGAGAAAAATGTTAAAAAGAGCAGGAGTTATACAGCTGTAACTCAAATTAAAGTGTATCTATACCTACAAACAAAATTACAAATATATTGCAGTTTACCAATCCTTAAATGTGGTGGCTGCATTTGTTATATTTTTTATGCATTTTTCCCTTTATTTTTAACTAGTGATCTGGCCAGTAACACACTTCCTGTCTTAGGATGGCTTCACTACAGTGGAAAAATTAAACCATCCTTGGACAGCAGCATTTTCCACCTGTGGAGGGAGTAGTGTTAGATGGACTTGACTAACAGCAACAGTTTTTAAAAGACAGACATAAGTTTAAAGAAGAGTGCAAATTAGATTTTTAAAACAAAATTGCAGAGCCATTGGCCCCCGTGATTCCCTGTGCGAATTATAGCTCAAAACAAATTCTAATTAAAGGTTGATTGCAATGTTGAATGTAATCTTGTAATACCGCTATATAGCCACTAGATACAGCTGAGGAGCACAAGAAATAATTATGTATTCCCTATGCTCCTCAGAACCACCTGGTGGCTATAATTCAGTATTACATAATGACATTCAAAAATACAATCAACCTTTAATAAAAAAAATATTAAGAATATTTGTTTTGTGCATTAATTTGCACAGGGATTAGCAGGGCCAATGGCTCTGCAAACATTGTAAAAATAGATCCCTAAAACTCTTTATAAGCATAATAAACAACCCAGATAATATTTAAGAACATTTTTGGTGCATCTATTCACACAGAATGATCATTCACAGAGAATTATGGGCCAATGGCTCTGTGAATTGTTTATAAACAATTCACAGAGTGTCTATTAAACTTCCCATAAAACATATGTCTATACCTTTTGCTCGTTTCTTTGAGAAAATTGTAGTTAGAACATATGAGCTGTGTTCACGGCATTGATCTCCTAATAGATCTCATACAACAAAATAAGTATATGGTCAGCAGCACAGACAGAGTCTTTATCCGGAATTACCAATGGCAGCTGAAAGAGAGCATTATAGAGACATGGTGTCCTCTATACCTACTAGGCTTTGTCCATAGTTGCTAATATAAGAACACATACAACCATATGATAGCAATGAAACATAAATCTCAATAATGGTGATGTGTTCAAAGATAATTTGGTGCACGGGTTTACTGACTAAAACAATGAGAAAATTTAGAAAAGACAGATGAAGTCATAACTATGCTGCACGCTAACAAAGAGCATGCTGTGTTTGTGACCATTATATCCCGATTTACTTCATAGCAACAAAAAATATATATTTCTCACTGAACACAGTGGGTACTTCAATATCCTGTATAACTTAATTTGTTTCAACACTGTTAATTTTACGCTAGTATCAGATTCTTAGAAAAGATAGAGTTTGTAAAGTTTAAAATGTCATTATGTTATTTGTCATTAACATTGTAAGCCCACACTGACTGACGAAAGCTATTTTGCTTTCAGAATATTAGTTCACTTGTGTTAATTTAATCCTCAGAATACAGAGTTTAAAATATATTTACAAATCACATTTCCTTTCCTTAACTCCATTAGAATGTAGGAGAGTGACAATCATTAGGTCAAAACCATTTAATTAACTATGCTGTTCTTTGCTAAGGTGTATTATTTACATTCTAGCATTTTCTGCTCATTCTCACCTGCCAACAAGAATATTTTATTGGCAAAATCTGAATTCGTTTCAAGGCAAAACACATTTTCCTTGGCACATATGCAGCATACATTATTTTTTCCCTTTTGAACCATTATTTTGAAAAAGAAAATTAGGTTTAAAAAATTTTGGCCAGATGACAAAACAATCAGACAGGCTTGCTGTTCTGGACCTCTCAAGTGTGTCGTTGAACTGGTATAAGAGATAGGGAGAGGTGCTTTCTTCGTTTATTTTGTCTTACAATGTACGCACTGATGCGGAGACCTGTAACAGAAAAAATACAGAATCAGGCCAAGCATGTCAAATTTAAAGTGAAACTCCACACAAAATATAAACACTATCTATCTCTTTATGTATTTTGTAATGAAAATGCATGAATTCATTCAGAAACTCATTTTAAAATACTGCCATAGTAATTGTCTCCTTGTATTATCATCCCACAACAGCAGAAATCAAGTCACTCAGGCTCTACTGCTTACCACAATGCTACCAGCCTAATACGCTTTTAGGCAATAGGTGCTGGAGGGGGAGGGTCTTATGCTGTTTATCGGAGTATAAGAGAACAAAAACCCCAACAGAATGATGATACTCTTATAAAGTCCTATATACAAACAGTAGACACAGGACTAGACAACACTGGCCTAACAGAATTAAAAATATTAATTAGAATTATTAGAAGGCTTAGGTCATTTACACATGGTAGTGCATGTCTTTACTGTAAATATAAAAAAATGAACATAAACAAATTAAACAAATTAGGAAATTTATCTGCACATTTGTGGTTGCATGGAGTGAGCACAGGTTACTTGGGTAAGCTTAAATTAATTGTAAATGTTCCTTCTTAATTTATTATGGTCAGCATTAAAAACATTTAAAATTATTTCAGGTAAATCTAAAATATTGTAAATGAACATTTTCCAATGGTATATATCCAGACAGCGGGGTGAGCATTAGGCTCCTTTTTCAGTCTCTTCTTACCACCTGTTTAAAAAGAGTTCAAGCTGAAATGTACAAACACAAGCGAATGAATCTTAGCAGTGGCTCAGTGGCTGTGCTGTCTCTTTAGAAAACTCCATAGTGCTCTAGGAATGCTTTGTATTACATTAAATGTTTATTTGTAAAAGAAAGATTGTATACTGTATATACAGTCCAAACAGATACAATACATTAGTTTAAAAAGGTATAAACTTGAAGAACTGAAGACAAAACTGTTTTTTAAGTTTTGGATAGGGATAACCCCTGTCCCTCTCCACTCTTTCCAAGGCTAACATAAAAAGTTTGGTTTCAGTTGCACCTCTTCTGAGCGGGTGGACGTATATGCACACGCTACGAAGCAGAATCCTGCTGTGCATGTAAACAGCTGGTACCGACTGTTACATACAAGTGTTTGGGCGGCTGTACAGTCATCCGATCGCTTGTATGACAACAAACATCGTGTGGCCCCCCTTCCCTCTGCTGCCGCGCTCCCCCGCGCCACCGTTGCTGCCGCTTATCGCGGCTCCGCTGTCCCCCCTGCATGCCGGAGACCGGCACAGAGGCTGCTCACACTGTAAAGAGAGAGAGAGAGAGATCGATCAACATTCTCCTACTTGCACGCACATATAAACGTAAATACGTGCCAGGTGCGCCTACATGCGAAAACAACGATTACGCCACACATTTTACATATCACCGTAGATGTCGAAGTGCAAGCAATAATTTTAGGGCCATTAATCACTGATGACACTAAATTGATGAGTGATAAAAGCTTTTAAAGCATCACCTACAGCCAAATTTAGGTATGGAAGTTTATTTTGCGATTTTGCAGCCACATGCAATTTTAAAGCTCGACATGTTTGGTGTCTATTTCCCTGATATGACCCCATCTTTTATATTTTACCCAAAAATTGGGTACTAATAAATGTTTTATAAATAACTTAGGGAAAACAGGTTTTCTTTCTAAATTTTCTGAACTTTTTTTTTTATACAGTAAAAAATAAAAACCCCAGTGGTGATTAAATACCACCATATGAACGCTTTATCTGTCCCCCCAAAAAAATATAAAATTCATTTCAGTACAGCGTTGCATGACTGAATAAATGTCAGTCAAAGTACTGCAGCGCTGAATACTAAAAGAATGGCCTGGACAGGAAGGGGGTTTAACACCGCGGTCAGCAAGTAGTTAAGCTCACCACACACACGTTACAATTACAACACAGGATTTTTATAGTCCCAAAAGTTTACAATCAGACTGTACATACTCCTTCAAATCTACCAACAACTATGTAGTGCAAAGGAATGCCTTTTTGGATATGTTAGGAAGGTCCACCCGTTACATAGTTTTGATATACCTAAAATGGATTGTACAAAGATTGTATGGTCAATCTAAATAGGTTAAATCTAAATAAACTTCATAAATAGGTAATGCTGTTTAATCCAGTGATGAGTTCACACATTAATTAAATGTATTTTTACTAGCATAAGCAAGTAATTCCGTCTTATTATCAGTCTCTTGTAAATCTTAAACCTTAAGCCAACCATAGCTTTATTACTTTGTACAGGTATGCTTACAGAAGTGAAGAGCACAGAGTCAACCTCATCATTGTGCTGCTGCTCCAGCATCATCTAATCACAAGCTGGAGGGGTTCTTGGAGAAGGATATGTTGCTTGTCTGCAGCATGTTCTACAACGTACAACATACAGAACCATCTGAACAGGAGTGTCTGGATCGCAAGACTGGATTAGCAGGACTATAAATTCCGAGGTTGCTAAAATAGCTCACACCATGTATTATTGTTATACAGGATTTATATAGCGCAAACAGTTTGTGCAGCGCTTTACAATATAAGGAGGACATTACAATCACAATACAATTCAAGACAAGATGGTAAGGAGGGCCCACAATCTAAAAGGGAGGGGCAAGTGATACATGAGGAGGTAGCTGTGTTGGGATGAATTGTATGAGAAAGTGATAGTTCAGTGGTTAGGTTGAGGTGGGATAGGCTTTCTTTGAAGAGATGAGTCTTAAGGGATTGCCTAAAAGCAGTCAGCGTGGAAGATAGACGGACAGGTTGGGATAGAGAGTTCCATAGGATGGGAGAGACTCTAGTATTTAGGCCTATGTGTTATTGATATTATAAACCCTGTGTTAATATCTCATCCCCTCACTAACTAAAGACAGTAGATAGTAATATCATGAGTGGTCATGACACTCTTTATGTGATTCTGCTGGCAATAGTACTATCAATAAAAAACACATGTTTACTAGGAGTTTGGAAGTTCAGCTGGCACACGCTGTTCTGTGTAAGTGTGAGGTATTTTTAAATCTTCGTCTGTTTGATAAACAGAAAAAGGGGTAAAAGGACAAGGCCAAAAAATATTTTGTTTGACTGTTTAGAGGTGGAAAAATTACCATCTGTGATCGTAAATGAACTTGAATTTACATTTTAGCATGTGATGTAAGAAAACATCAAATTACTTAAATCTTCCCATAAGATCATTGAACAATCTGCTATTTTTTTAATGCAGCAATGGTAGCCCGGTACTCTCACACATTATAAGGGGCAAACAAGTCTAAAATTCAATATGTTAAAATTGTATAATATAAGCTTTAAATATTACTTTATTTTAGGGGGGATTGTCTTCCTGGTGCATATGCTGAATAGCTGGATACACACATACACACACAACCAAGTGTCATGGTGATATTACACTGAACCAAAATTAAAGTGACACTAAACTCAAGAGAAAAATCTTAAAAATGTATTTCAGTACCCTAGCTATTAACAAAAATGTAGTGTATGTGTGTATCATTGGGCTGTAGAGCCTCAAATTATCCCTGAAATGGTGCTGACACTGTCCTTCCTTCTGGAGGGTGGCTACTTTTGTTCCCCATGGTTCTTATGTGTGATGTAAAGTAGCCACCACTCCACGCTCACTCCTGTGATAGACTACAATCTTATGTTTAGTTTACTAATTTGTATTGAGAATGTAGTCCTCCACAGAAGTGAGCTTGGAGCAGTGGCTACTTTACAGTGTTGTGAACATATACTGTACCTCCAGACCAAAAATGAAAAAAGAGATTTTGCATTAAGCATCCCTCTACATGTGGATTCTGTTTGCCACAAGCCAAGACCTAGCTACATTCAGAAAGGGCTGGCTTGTTTCAGTAGTTTGTGATTCCCAGTGATTACATGAAAGGCCTAGAGCACAATAATCAACAAAGTGGTATGTGCAGCAGGTGTCTTCCTTGTTCCCAGGTCTTGCTTGCAGTTACAGTGCAGACAAGAACAAGTTACAATGGGCCTGGGATGGCAGCTCTTAAAACACAGGGAAGACCCAAGAGGTACTGGGAACACGATCAACTGAGACCTTTGAGAAAACAGGCCAGAAATTCCCAATTCCATTTCAGTTTAGGTTTTTTTTTCACACAGAGAGGAAGCTGATCAGTATAGAATGTGTTCTAAAAAGTAGACCCACTTAAAAGCAAATATACTGTCTGAATATAAAACCATATACTCCCTAAAACCCAGGCACTTTTACCTGCTTGTTCTTCAGAAGGGCCGACCACCTCACTGCCCCCCCTGTGCAGTTTTCATTCCTCTGTGATAAAGAGTGTCGGAGGGATTATTCTAATGTCACTATCTTCAGCCCTCCTGCGCTGTTCCAGCTCTGCCTCACCTCTTCCCAGCTCCTCCCACAACTCCTCCTATTACCCACAGGCAGGAAACAATGACCAGGAATCATGGCACAGGCAGTCACAATAAAAATGCAGAAACTTATGTTGGCTCCCATGGCTAGTTGAGGAACAGCTGACAAGCTGAGGATATCACTGCTAGTAATATACATAATTTCCAATTCATGCAGCCATTCTTTGTATGGGGTGGATGTGTGCATAGGCAGAGGTACATATGCAAACAAGAAGGCAGTTATCCCAGAGGTGGCCTTATTTATTGCAGCTTAGATGTAGTGAATGCATTTCTGGGAAGATCAACAAATATTTTCTGTAATTGGTGAAAATGTTTTTAGCCTGAAAAATGAAAGCTAATGCTACCACATCTAAGAACTGAAATGCTACAATATATAATTTTTTGTTATTTATTTTGGGGTTTAGATAGACTTTAAATGTGTTTTCAGCCCTGCCTGCTTGACTACAGAACTCCACCTATTTCCAACACATCTCTGGCCCATCTCACATGCATATACTGATTTATTTCCCAGCAAAATATTGCTGTTGCCTTGACTCCCAAGAGCTGTAATAACAACAAACTATAATAAGAAAAGGTGCTCTTGGGAGATGTAGTTCTGAGGAGCAAATCTAGGTCCCAGAAGCTGTCCCTGCAACATTTTGCTAGCCCGGTGATGAAATCACAAAGAGTGACTAAGTAAAATAAATAAATAATGCTTCCAGATGTTCCAGAGAAGGAGAGGGAGGTTAAGGTAAATCTGGGTAAAGGTAATTTTGTCTTAGATCACTCACAAATAAAATAATACATTTTCTAATACATTTTAATAATACAATAAAAAATGAATGTGTTTTCTTATGTCTGCCAGGCTGATATAAACAAAATGCTGTTATTATCAAAAGGATTGTAAAAGCTGATGAAACAATTGCTGCATATTCACAATTGGAAGTAAAAGTTGTATGATTTGTCAGAGCCCAATGACTTACTTCAAAGGGACAAATGTTTTGATTGTTCATGCAAGCTGAAGGATAATGCTAAGAAAACAAGTACGTTCAAACAGGGTATTGCTCAACACCAAAGAAAGTAAAGGTTTCTAAACAAGCAACTCTCCATAAATGAACTACAAAATTTACAAAGCGACAACAGGCTTTAAAGATACCAAAGACACGACTTGTGGTTCAATTAGGTAAAAATATTTACTTTAGTTTATGTATACATAATTAAAAACACGTGTAGCAAAATCATGTTTAAAATACATAAAAGTGTCCATCCTTATACTCTGAGCATCCCTATTGGCATCCACAATGAACTACCTAGGAATAACATACCAGCCTATGTAGATTGCGGTCCAGCTATTACCACAAGGTAGCTATTCCTGAGCATTCCCTACAATTGGATATAGTAAAAAGAAATGCCCAAAAAGGGGGAAAAAAGCGAATAAGATATATTCAAATATATATTCCATGCAAAGACTTACCTAAAAATGAATATGCATATAGTCACATGACGGCAGGAGACAGAACCAGCACGTCCATCAGCTCTGCCGCATGTCGCTCTATAAATATGGCCGTCAGCGTTTGTGGCAATCACATGCCAATTACTATATCCAATTGTTGGGAATAAATAGCCTTATGATCTTGCTTTGTAGGCTCTCCAGGGGAAACTAACTCCTGAATGGGCCATTATCAGCTTCATTTTCAGTGCAGTCTGTTTTGAGTTCACTGCTGTGTTGTCCTTCTTCTGGATCTATAGCCAATATATACAGGCAAAATAATTTTCTTTGTGTTTGACGTTTTTTTATTTTCTTTGCTTTGATGATGTATGTTCCTTTGAAATATATACACAGTGTGATATCCAATAATGAATACTCAATGCTAATACCATGTTGATTATGTATAAAATAGATGGATAATATATATATATATATATATATATATTTGTCTAATCATGTAGAGCAGGGGCGCCCACACAGGTCAGTGAGCCGATCGGGATCTACCAATTTTCGCTTTGCGATCTACTGGTAGATCGCGATCTACCTAATGGGCACCCCTGATGTAGAGCATCCATCCATCCCTCCCTCCTGAAGAAGCCCCAGCAATGGGAGCGAAACGCGTAGAGGAATAGCTACCTTGTGATGATACCTGGACCTCAACCTACTACAGACTACATATGAACCTAAGTAGTAATTTATGCTATAAATTGGCTGGTATCTTATTCCTAGGTAGTTCATTGTGGATGTCAAAAGGGATGCTCAGCGTATAAGGATGGACACTTTTATATATTTTAAAAATGATTTTGCTACACCTGTTTTTAATGATGTAGAAATAAACAATATTTTTACCTAACTGAATCACAAGTGGTGTCTTTGGTACCTTTAAAGCCTGTTGTCTCTTTGTAAATATAGTAGTTTGCTTAAGGGTAGTAGTTTGCTTAAGGGTTTGGTATCATCCATAGTCTGAACTGATCCAATAGTTTTTTTTTCTCCATAAGTTAGTTGAAAGTGCACATCTAAAGCCAACTAACCTACCAGAATATGAATGTGACTTGGAAGTCAAACTGACAATCATAAAATTACCACATTCCCTAGCTTATGTAGTCATTGAATTACATTTATTTTCTGAGCCATGATCCAGGGGTTAGGTTTGGGAGCCAACATCTAGATTTGACTACAGTTTGTGACCAAATCTGTTAAAGACTGAGTGGTACAAACCTTACTACACTGTAACAATGAGCAGTCCCAACTTATTGAGTAGTTATAGCATTATGTATTAAC
This sequence comes from Nanorana parkeri, assembly GCF_000935625.1. NCBI lineage: Eukaryota > Metazoa > Chordata > Amphibia > Anura > Dicroglossidae > Nanorana > Nanorana parkeri. The sequence goes on from NW_017306572.1 coordinate 186,451, forward strand.
TGTGTTGCTGAGTTCTAGATCTGCAGATAATGTATTCATTATTCTGCATAAAATGTGAGCTTGTTGGAACATCAGAGGAACGCCTGACATGGGGCTGTTCCCCATTAAGCGATACAGTTCATTAGCAGTGTAATTTGAAATGCACCCATGCCCAGACCACAGTGTATGGCCTGCTGCTACAATGGATTATAACCAGGAGGGGTCTTGGGGCACGGCTACACTCTGTGTTATTATTGCAAGGTATGTAATTGTGATCACTGAATATAACATCAATTATAAAAGTAACTGATGAAAAAAAAAAGTTAAAAAAGCTAGAATTTTTAAGTGGAGTAAAATGGATCTGCACTCACAATGACCTACCAGGGATCAGGTGAGGGATAGTGAGTACTAAAACATTCTGTCTCACATCATTTATTTAATATTAATGATGAGGTTTAAAAAAAAAAAAATCAAACAAACTGGGCAGTTCTTTTGTGATAACAAAACCAGGTTGTAGGTTACTTGGGCTACTGAACAAATCAAAACCAAGATGCCATACTAAACAGTAAGTCCCATGAAGATGTCAACAAATAGCTACACAGAAAAAGATGGGCTTTGGGCCACCCTTAAAGGCCATTTCAACAGAGAATGGCATCTGGAGCTCAACACCATAATATAAATAACCCTTTTTTTTTTTTTTTACACAAAGGCAAGAGAACAGAGGCTTGCCTTTCAATGGCATGGCTTTAAATTTAAAGATAAAGTAAAACTGCATACTGGTACCCCTTTAACACCCCTAGAAACTATCACCATCTAGTACAACCTTGAACTTGCAAGAAACTGGGCCAGTAGTGATTCTGGCCTTATGAATTAGATGTCCATGCGGGACTAAAAAACAAGAAATGCAGTTGTATTACCATATGAAGAAAAACTAGTGGCTGCACATTCATAATGTAGATCTGTGTAAGGCTGAAAGTCCCTCTGATAAGGGGTGGGAGCTTTTCTGTCTAGTCTTTTACACTGCATTATAGCCTGGCAAAAAGAATCCTGGAACCCATATGATCTGCCTTACATTTATTGTTAAGTGGCACTTTATAGCTCTTGTATACAGCGTTGACAATTCATACTTTATTTAATAAGATGTACTCATCAATACCTCACATGTAGTAGTGGATTCAATGTAAGGTCATGCATTAACACCAGTACATATGCCCATTTCAAAATAAGCATTAATATAACATTGCAGTAGAATTAAATAAATGCTTACTCGCTTTTCAATAATGCATCCAGATCACACAATTATACATTATCCAGTAAAGTATTTCTTTAAATGTTTGCCCAAGCACTTACAGTCATCATGTTTCCAAACAGCTGGCTCCAACTCTCTCTGCTCGCCTTTCCCAAACTTCCTGTCCAGTACAAGGTCACAAGTAACGGCTTAAGGGTCTATTCACGAAGCTGCCAAAAGATCTAGCCGTAGCTTCGGCCGATCCTTCGGCTACCTTCGGCCCCAGGACCCCTTCGGTTCTACTGAACTTCTAATAGAACTTCGGTTCTATTCACTATAGCCCGTACAGCTCCCGAAGTCGGCCGAGCGGCTCAGTCGAGCCGAACGCATATGCATCGGCAAGTCTCCAGCAACTGTCAGGAAGCAGGGGAGTGACTTGCCTTCCTGTGCCTGTGTGTTTCTGGAGACACACATAGCTTACTTGCACACACAAGGGTAGCTCAATAGGAACCTTTAAAGGAAAAGAGCCACCCTAAAACAGGATAACAGAACCAGTACTCAGGGGACCAGCTGATTCTTCAGGAAAATTAACTTTTTAAACATCAAGGAGAGCAGCAGGCATTGTAAGTTATTTGAAATAGCTTGAAAACATTTTACTTTAATATTGCTTTAAATATTAACACATTTAAAGCTTACTACAGCTAGGGATCGACATTAGAATTTATTAAAGTTAATCTGGACATTTAAAAAAAAAAACCCTAAACCTCAAAAAACAAACATGAATTATATATACAAACACAAGCTTTGCTTAATTAAGCTGTATAATAATACATCAAGATCTAGGGGTCTATTCACTAAGCTGTCGTAGGCAGCCGAGTGAAAGACCGACCTGAAGTGAAGTGAGCCGAACGCTGTTCGGCTATTCACTTCAGGCTGATTTCAGCCGTATAACGGCTGTACGGCTGAAATCAGCCGTACATCGGGTGGCTTCACGTGGCTTCGGGTCGGCCGAACATGCTCAAAAATGTTTCTCTCCTGGGCGGCCGGAAGCGCGAGACTCCCGGAGCACCCGGGAGAGTTCGATGTCTGGAGATCAGTGTCCCTGGTTAACTGGCAACCAGGGATGCTGATCTCTCTGCAAGTGATCGGAGCCAGCCGTAAGATCACGTCTGGCTCCGCCCAGCTGTCAGAAGCAGGCTGTCGGCCAGCTTCGGCTTTCAGCGCGGCTCAGCCAAGCCAGATGCCTTCGGCTTGACTGAGCCGCTCGGCTAAGTTCTGGAGCTGTACGGGCTATTGTGAATAGCCCGTACAAAAGCCCTTCGGTTCTACTGAACCGAAGGGGTCCTGGGGCCGAAGCTAGCCGAAGGATCGGCCGAAGCTACGGCTAGATCCTTCGGCTGCTTCGTGAATAGACACCTTAATGTTCACTCTCTAGTTGCACATGCCCTGATCTGCACTGTGGTAAAGAGAAACTGGCAGCTGATGAATCTGTACAATCAGACACTTACGAAAGTAAACATTTTTTTGTCCCCCGCTGCAAGTTGAGGTTTCTCCCATTAGCCCCTACATCACTACAGGACATAGTAGTTATGTAGGCAGAGGCAGGTCCTTCGGCTGCTTCGTGAATAGACCCCCTAATGTCTCCTGCATGGTGTAAGGTAAGCTAATGTGCACTTACAATTTCTAACATATTATAAACTGTTGTATACTATAAATATACAAAAATGTAAAATAATAAAATTAAACATTTTAGCTACAGTACCTTTTTCAGTTTTGAAGCCCCTTGGCCAGAGCGGATAGCATCCAATAAGGCTTCCCTTGTATCTACAGAGTTGTTTGCAAAGACCGGAGAAGATTTGGGAGCAGAACCTAATGTAGGTGGTGGAGGTGGAGGCATTACCGATGAAAGAGAGGATTTGGGTGCAGAACCTAATGCAGGTGGTGGAGGTGGAGGCATTGCTGGTGAAGAAGGGACGGATAATGTCTTTGTTGCTGTGGATTCATTTTCTGCTTTTCTTAGTGACTGTAGTTCATTAGATGCAGCAGAGGATACCTTAAGGAAAAGAAGACATTTACTTATATAGAATTAAAAAAAAAAATATCTATAAAATATAAATAATATAATATATAATATAAAATACAACAGTGGTTTCACTGGGTCTTCCATGGCTGCTTTTGGCTGCACAAGTAGAAATACACTTTAAAGTATATCTCAAGCCAAATAATTCTGGTTTAGCCTTCGATGGAGTAGTGAAGAGTTAAAACCCCTAACAGGCTTTTTCTGCCTTCTGTGTGCCATGGGGAAGATTTTCATTTACTTTCTGTCCCACAGACACAAACAAGAAGTAAGAGGAAATCTCCATAGAGATGGAAATTCTCCCTTAGACAAATGCGACTGCAGCAAGTCTCTTTGTAAATGTTCCCTTCTGTTCCAAATGACAAATTGTAATTTCAGACGGAATGAACAACATTGTCGTACTATTACAGTAAGTGGAAAATCAATGGCCCTACTGTCAAAATGAATAGATAATACGATTGTTACATGGGTGTCATGGACAGGAAAGTACTACTTCAAAAAATCAATTCCACTATCGGTGCCGTGATAATGGTCAATTGAGAGTAGTAATCTGAGAGGGTTACTAGTTTTTTTACTCAAAAAAAAATGGCTTTAGGTATACTCTTGCTCAAGCAAAATTATCATGTACTTCCTACCATGATCAGTACAAAGCACACTGTGCCATCCTAAAACAGGTGATAAAAGAGCCATAAGGTGATAACTAAGAATTTGCAAGCATCTCCTGCACTTGATCACATTTGAGTTCATAAGTCTACCTGTCCAAGGGCTACTAAAGACCACTAGGATGTTATAGGTTTACCATGCACAGAGTGATTGTGATCCCTAAACCTATCTAGCAGATCATACACTGATGTTCAATGCATACAGTACATCTACTTGATGATACTTTTGTGCCTTCTGTTCCTGGAAGGTTGACTATGGAATGCACATGGCAAGATTTTTCTGAACAATAAACGAACATTACAAAAATAATGTGACTGGCTTCCTTAGAAATTAAAATTGCACGTAGGTAGCGCACAAACAGGTATTTAACATTGGTACCTCTATTCCAAGCATCAGCAAATTAAATCTCATACATTGACTAGTGCTTCAGCATCAGCGCATGTGCACAGAGATTTCAGAATGCTCAGTACAATACCCCTCCATAGTTGGTTTACTTAGGACTTTTTATTGGTTAAGACTTTTTACAGTTGGCTTTAATAATATCTATATGTACTTGATGCGGTTTTATTCTGTCATGCTAAGTGCATTTAAAACAGTAGACCCAACAATAGACACGAAAACATGACTGATTTACTAAAGGAGATATACCAATTTGCCATATTGAATATGTCAATATTCACACAAAAAGAGGGAAGGTTTGCTTCAATTATCCAATTATGTGAAAAGCAAATTCTTGTTTATTTTATCTGCATGATTGGATAATTGAAATTAATCTTTACTTTTTTTGTGTGAACATTTTCAAACCCTTTAGAATGTTGCAGGAATCTGTGGGTTCTTGCCGCAGGAATGCCAGATCACCCCATTTGAACAGAACCTAAGTTGTAGCCTGTGCACATGAAACCTTATAGTAAATCGTGAGCCTCTCCTTTATTAAATCAGGTTCCCTCATGTATTTCACATGTCCTTATAAACTGGAGTTCCGCTTTAATATGCAATATCTAGCTATATTTCAATGTTTTTGACATACTTGAAACTACAACCGACCTTTTGTGTTAACTTAAAAAAAATAAATCCAATTTTTCATTCCTTACATAGACTTCATAAATGTGGACGTTTTTACTTTCTTCTATGGGATATGGTTACTCAGACAATTTTACAGATAATTATACAGAGGTTACAAAAATCAATTACAGGATCTCTGAATATAGTCTGATACTGCTGTCAGATATAACAAGTTTCCACTTGCCTTTTTAAGCCTTGAGTCACCATTGTGAGCTCGAATTGCTGACAGTAGCGCAGATCTTTCATTCTCTGGCTCACAAAGCTTCCTTTCCTCTCCATCTGTTGGTGAACTCTAATATAAATAAAAAATATACAAGTATAAGAATATTTACAAGATGACAGTTTGTTTACACAGCCAAAATATAACCAGGTTTTAAAATATAACCAGTCCTAACACTAAAACTGATATAATTAATAAAATACTGGCAAACAGAGTAGCTGTCACTTGGCTTTAGAAATCCATCCTTCCAGCCCTGGGAGCTTGACATGAATCATGTATTTTTATTCCCTATGATCCCCTGCTTAAAGTGTATGTAACCCCTTAACAATGAACTTCTCTTATTTGCTCCTATTTGGTCTGTTAAATATGCTATTGAAAGCATTTTGTTTCAATAAAAACCTTATGATCCTGCTAGAAACCCTGTGCCTTTTTAAATCCCTTGACCCCTGATGCACAGAAATCCCAAGCAGAGTTAACAGAGTTAACCTATGTAGATTACAGAACAAGTCCCCCTATGTTACGTAAGCTTAAGCAGAGGGGGAGTTGTTCTGTAGTCCTGACCCTAGGACAGAAAGGGTGTTACTGTCGCCATGTAAAAGTTAAGAAGAAGCCTGAAAAAGAAAATGAATGCAGTCACCACATCTGAGGACTGATTAGTTGCAATTTGCAAAACTGTAACTTCATTTTTGTTCTTGGGTTAAGAAAGACTTTAATACAGAAGCCCAGGTTTTGTAGCTCTTGAGGGCTCATAAGGATTTCTAAAGCCACATGTGTTTCATATACCAGTTCGGTACTTTGAATGTACGGACAGATTTAAGCATGATCATGTTGCAATTTAGGAAAGCCAATGATTTGACTACAACTTTTAATCTTGAAACAAGATGCAATAAAGTGTATTTTTTTTAAGATGAGAAAATAAAGTGTACATTTTCTGTATTCGAGTTTAGCATTCATGGCAAAGGTCATTGCTAACTAGAAATCTCAGAAAACAACTATGAGCAAAACATTTCAGATTCAGATTTCTTGAAAGGAAGTTGTCATGAGAGAAGATTTGGCGACTGCCATTACAGACTATTTATTGACGTACATGCAGAAAAGTAGCATAGCACACTCAATGTGACGTTTCGGGGTCACACAGCATCCCCTTTATCAGGCAGACGAAGGGGATCCTGTGTGACCCCGAAACACCGCACTAAGGGGTCCAATCACTAAGCTGCCGCAGGCAGCCGAGTGAAAGACCGACCTGAAGTGAAGTGAGCTGTTCGGCTATTCACTTCAGGCTGGTACGGCTGATTTCAGCCGTATATCGGCTGAAATCAGCCGTACATCGGGTGGCTTCACGTGGCTTCGGGCCGGACGAACATGCTCAGCATTCGGCTCGGCTGTTCTGCTCGGTCCCTCAAAGGGACTGAGCAGAACAGAAAAATAGTTAAAAAAGTAAAAAAATAAATAGAAAACGATTGTGCGGAGCTAGCAATGACAGCCAGCTCTGCCCAATAGTTTTCTATTGGCCGGCGGTTCTGCTGCCGTCAAAAAAAAAGGAAAAAAAAAACTCTCCCGGGCGCTCTGGGAGTCTCCCGCTCCCGGCCGCCCAGGAGAGAAACACTGCTTTTTCT
>NW_017306572.1:194064-222502 GCF_000935625.1 Nanorana parkeri
GGCTCAGCCGAGCCGAGGCATATGCCTTCGGCTCGACTGAGCCGCTCGGCTAAGTTCGGGAGCTGTACGGGCTATTGTGAATAGCGCGTACAGCAGCCCTTCGGTTCTACCGAACCGAAGGGGTCCTGGGGCCGAAGCTAGCTGAAGGATCGGCCGAAGCTACGGCCACATCCTTCGGCTGCTTCGTGAATAGACCCCTAAGTGTGCTATGCTGCTTTTCTGCATGTACGTCAATAAATAGACGTATTCTATCTGCTATTGGAGTGCGGGTGTCCATATTCTTTTGTATCACGGTGACAGTGGCCATCCATCGACTACCGAGCACCGATGTTATTCTGTTGGATGAGCGGTTAGGAGTGCAATGGGTACATGGACTGTGCCATTACACATGTGCCCTTTTCGCTAGTTCTCTGGCTACCATAATGATGTTTTAGTTTTAGTGCTGACCTGTAACAATTATAGAGATAAGAATATTTGACACAATTCGAACACTCATTTATAGCATGCTTGTTTTAGATCTGTAACCCAGCAATTTCAAAAGGAGGACAGCAAGGGTGACCCCTGTACTTAATTCATGACAACTTCACATTATGTTTTCAAGGCACAAAAACATTTCTTAAAGAACACATCATATTATTAAAGTAAAACGAAAGGCTCCTGATTTAATACTTGTTTGTGGGTACAAACAAGTATTAAATCTAGTTATTATGTGATACACAAGCCTCATATGTTAAACAAAAAATGTCCATAACCTTCCCTGACTGAGCCAAATCCTCCTTTATTTGTTATTCACATTACACAAAGGCACAGTATACATAAGAGTTGCAATCATGCTATGAATTCAGGAGCAATGCAGCATTGTTTCCATACATTACAGGAAGCGGCATTAGGTGGACTTCACTGGCAGGCTCAAAAGATATTTGTGGGAATGTGAAGGGGGTCTAAGAAAAAAAATGGGAGGCCGTAGTTCTACTTTAAAGGAGAACTATGAGATGAGTGATTTCCACTCACCTCATAGTTCTAGCCGACATGTGACAATGAGACTGTCACAGTTCAGCTCAGTAGATCGGGAGGTGAGCGAACACATATCGGGTTCGCTCACCTCTCGATCCTGTCACGGCTCTCTCACACCACTAGATTTTCCATCGGTGTCATGACCCCCACTATGGCCATCAATGACACCTATTCATCTTTCAGCTCTATCATCCCCCTCATTACATTTTTCTTTTATGTCTAATTTTTCATTATACTGAAAACATTGGGTGTCATCATACACCTCCACTTCTACTTGCCTAGATTGAGATAACCAACCACAATGGTTTTATTGTATAGTGAAATATAATTTCCCTACAAGTTCCAAGCACATTATGAGACTGTGAGTACTAACATGACAATATTGAAAAATGAGATGCTCTTGACTTCTAACAGCTCCTGACAAAGCAGATGTAATTCTTCAATTTGCGTGCAGTATATTCTTTCAAAAATACATTAACACATGTTAATGATGTCTGCCATAAAAAGACATTAGTAGTTTAAAAATATTTATGTGCCTCCGCTTCTCATAACTTAATTCAACTTTGGAAGCAAACACAGATTTTAAATTCCTCATTATAATATAAACACACTAGATATTGCTAGCTGAGTGATAATAATTGGTTGTATTGGTTAATTACAGCCAATTGCTATTGTTTTTACTTGACATATAAGATGATATGTATTATTTGTTATATTTTATTAATAGATCGGTGGAATAAAATTTTCTAACATCTTTTATGTGCCAAAATTGTGGCTTTAATATAAACTGTTTACAAAGTTCATTTTTGGGCATACTTAACTTATGAAGAAAACTCTGCAGATGACTACTACACAGAGAAGCGTCCCATGTTTTCAAACTTCCAGGGTGCTGTGTTTAAAAAATGCACGTACTCTACTGTAGCATTAGACACTACAGTATATCTATGGCTCATATACTGTCTGGTTTTTGTGCCACAATTAGCACCAAAAAGGCACCAAGACATCTGAGCAAGCTTACTTATGTGGAAAAGCGCGCAGTAACCTACAGTCTTCTCTTGTCTGGTACTTGAGGTTTAACCCCTTCATGGCCCTTTTTTCAATTTTTGCACCCATGTTATATTCCACATTTTAGGCCTGAAAATGACGTAAAACCCCCCAACATTATATAATTAGGCTCTGTATTAACTAGTGTCAATTGCATCAGATAGCCTCAGGGCTCTTTTGGAAAAAAGAAACATCTGGCAGTGAGCCTGTAAATTTTTGGCTTATGGCTTTTGCTCTTGTTATAAGAGGGTCATAGTACCAAAAGTACACTTGTATGGCACATAAGTGCGTTATGTAACAGTATGTAGACAAAAAAACTTCCCTAGCAACCAGCCATCACTTACCATCTATCTATACTTTCTTGTATGCAAGACATTAGGGTAGGTAAGCTAAAAATGTGTGTTTGTGTGTGTGTGCGTGCAAAGCCTTTTTTTTTCAAAAGCTTCCCCGCCGGTTCCTCTTTATCCTGGGTGTGCGTGCCACGGCCCCCATCCATTCCTACAGAGATCCGCACTCAAGTGACTCTGTTGCTAAAATCAATGCATAAACTAAATGTTCCTATTAAATCAGACATTTAGGGGTCTATTCACTAAGCTGCCGTAGGCAGCCGAGTGAAAGACCGACCTGAAGTGAGCCGAACGCTGTTCGGCTATTCACTTTAGGCTGGTACGGATGATTTCAGCCGTGTTTCGGCTGAAATCAGCCGTACATCGGGTGGCTTCGGGTCGGCCGAACATGCTCAGCATGTCCGGCTGACCCGAAGTGCAGGAGGAGTTCGACTCAGCCGATCCAACATCTGGATCTGCTAAGCCGAACCTCCGGCAGGCTACTCGCTCCTGTTCAGTCTATTCTTATAGATGCCGAACAGCAGTGAGTGAATAGCCTCAGAGGGACCAAGCAGAACAGAAAAATAGTTAAAAAAGTACAAGACAATAAATAGAAAACGATTGTGCGGAGCTAGCAATGACAGCTAGCTCCGCCCAACCGTTTTCTATTGGCCGGCGGTTCTGCTGCCGTCAAAAAAAAAGAATTTGCAATAGCCAATAGTAAACTAGCATTGTACTCGCCCTCTGCTGATGGACCTGATGGAGAACTGCAGCAGAGTGCGGGTGCAATGCTAGTTTACTATTGGCTATTGCAAATTGAAATAGCCAATAGGAATCTAGCAATGCATTCCTATGGGCAAATTATTATTTTTTCTATTCTGACACGGCTCCGTGTCAGAATAAAGAAAAAAAGAAGAAAAAGCAGTGTGTCTCTCCTGGGCGGCCGGGAGCGGGAGACTCCCGGAGCGCCCGGGAGAGTTTGCTGTCTGGAGATCAGTGTCCCCGGCCAGCTGTCAGAAGCAGGCTGTCGGCCGCCAATGGCCGGCCGCTCGCCCAGCTTTGGCTTTCAGCGCGGCTCAGCCGAGCCGAGGCATATGCCTTCGGCTCGACTGAGTTCGGGAGCTGTACGGGCTATTGTGAATAGCCCGTACAACAGCCCTTCAGTTCTACTGAACCAAAGGGGTCCTGGGGCCGAAGCTAGCCGAAGGATTGGCCGAAGCTACGGCTAGATCCTTCGGCTGCTTCGTGAATAGACACCTTAATGTTCACTCTCTAGTTGCACATGCCCTGATCTGCACTGTTGTAAAGAGAAACTGGCAGCTGATGAATCTGTACAATCAGACACTTACGAAAGTATACATTTTTTTGTCCCCCGCTGCAAGTTGAGGTTTCTCCCATTAGCCCCTACATCACTACAGGACATAGTAGTTATGTAGGCAGAGGCAGGTCCAGCCAATGAACACTGTGTGGGACCAGGAATTTGACACTCTCAAAAGTGCCATTTTCTGAAGATCCTTCAGCTGGCAATTTCTCTTCACTGCAGCAAAGGCCGATGCCACAGGGAGTGGGAAAATGAGTCTTAGATGCCTTATTTTCAGGAAACACTTTATTTTAAACATTAATTTTAGTAGGGATGTTCAGATACCAGTATCTGTATCGGTGCCCATACTCGGCATTTTCATTAGAACTGCCAAGGTCTCAGCGTTTGCAGCTGCGACTGGGCCCTGGAGCTCCACCACTATCCTGAAATCATTAGTCTGTATTGTTTTAGAAAAACTGCCACATGCATGATATTAAACAAAAAGGTATCAGTAATTGGTATCTGTGAGTACTTGGAAAAGTATCGGAACTTGTACTTGGTCTGGAAAAGTATCGGTGCATCCCTGATATACATATATAACAATAATGCTAAGCACATCTGTGAGGCGTTCACAATGGTTTTCTAGAAATTGTTTCTTAAATTATGAACATTGCATTTTATTCTCTAACATTGTACCTGTATTTTTTTCAGCTTCTCTTTTCCTTCACCAGACTGAATTGCTCCCATTAAAGTACTATGCAATGAGCCATCTTTTTGTACAGGTTTTTGGACCACAGGTCGAAACTTTGCTTTAGGCCCGAAAAAATTATTGCTGTCTGGCTCATCTATTACTGTAGAAGGTATGCTATCAACTTCACTTTTATTTTCTTTCTCAACGATTTTTACAGTGGTTGGTAATGCTTTTGTGGGTACAAATGTATTTTCTTGTTCTATTTTCATAGACTTTTCCCGGACAGCTTTTAAAAAGGCATTGGATGGCACATTAGAGATTGGGCGAATGCGGGATGTCTCAACTGCAGCATTCTTTTCAGTTTTTTCTAACACAGTTATATTTCCATTTGCAGGGCCATTAAATTGCTGTGTTCTTGATAACAAATCATCTTTTTTAGCCTCAGAGGGTGTTTGCCAAAGATTGCTGCTTTTGTTAATTGATTGCATTTTGTTTGTCAACTGACCATCTTTGCTGCCAAGATTTGCATTTAATTCTGTACATGTTTCTTGTTTAGTTGCAGATTTGATTTCTTTTTTCGGCTCCTCTAGGGTAACCTTTGTATTGTTTTTTATGGAGGACATCAAGAAAGCAGAGCTTCTGTTGTTGGAATTTGAATCAAGTTTGACCTCTGTAGCTTCTAGAGTTTTTTTATTTGAAGGTTCTGTGTACTTGAATATAGCAGATGCCACATATTGGCTTGATGTTCTCTTTGAAGGTTTCAAAAATGGCAGTTCTGGCTTTTCTTGATTTGTTTTTTCAATGATAATAATCTTTTCTTGGGAAGTTGTTAACAAATTTGGTTTGGTCTGTTGTGGTCCACAGCTCCTGTCACTGATGGCAGGGCCTTGATCAGATTTACCTTTACTAGTCTCAATTGTTTGCCTTGGTTGTTTGTCATTTAACATAGGTCTTAAAAGTGGCATGATTGTGTTTTCAATAATAATCACATTTTCCTGGGGACCACTTCTTGGTACTGGTTTGTTCTGCTGCAATGCAGTATGCCTATCATTTAATTTATTAACAGGTATCTGCTGTGTTTGTCCTTTTGATGAAGAAAAAATTGCTCTGTTCTCTACAGCTTCATTTGGCTTATAATTCTTGAGAGATCCAATCTTTTTAACAGGGTGCTCTTTTGATTCCCCTCCTTGTGCATCCATAGAACTTGACCTCCAAAACTCTTTAGCTCTTGCAGCCAGAGGTTTTTCTACAAGAGGATTTTCTGTGTCATTAGTGGAACTATCACTCTTATCAAAAGATGACTGTGGGCTTATTAGATTCCCCTGATCATCTATCTTGATGGCACTTGAAGTAAGGGAAACACCTCTGTCATATTTTTTAACAGTGGGTTTTGGAGGAACCACTGTAAATGTGGTCATGCCAACTTTTGGTTCATATGTCTGTTGCCGCCACAGAGTTGGTTTGGTGGTTTCTGCTACTTTATTAGTATTGTTTTGCGGAGCCTGGTTTTCTTTGATTACTACATTTTGTCTGTTATCAGGCAATAGGTTAGCTTTATTCTTAACTGACTTTGATTCATTTTCCATTTTTATGGGGAAACTTGATACAGGTGGGTTATAAGATGGAATTTCAATGGCATTTTTAGGTCTGTCAGATGTACTTGAAATGTACTCACTAAATATATGTTGTTTTGAGATATCTGTAGACTGTTTAAAACTTCCACCATTGGGTTTCACTGTTGGAGAGGTGGGTGACTGAACTTTGCTGTGGGGTGTGTAAGTTTTTCTTGCAACATTTTCTCCATGAGAAATAAATCTTTCATTAGTGGTGTTGCTTACAGCAGGAGATTTTTGCATCACATTGAAGTCATGCGCAGGTGGAATGGTATGTACATTATGCTTCAAAGTGTATGTGGTAACTTCAGGAATCTCATCTATAATGGTGACAGGCACAGCTGCACCATGTTCCTTATCCTCGTGAAACTGACTGGATTCTTCTCCCACTGGACTTGATCGAGCACTGATACGATGGCTTTCAGTGTGGTTGCCATCATCCATATCTGTAAAATAATATAAATTTTAAGTTATCTACATTTTACTGACGTGATTAAGTACATATTTAAAGGTATTATTTACTATAAGAGAAATGTCCAGATGCTTCTAAGATAAATATTAATCTAGCTTTTACATTGCTGCTATCTAACGGTGTGAGCAGATGGGCAAAGGATGCAACAGTGTTCATAGAAATCAATGGTCAGAACATAACGTGTCACTCACATTTGTAAGGTTGCCAGTAGCCCACTGGGCCAAGCAACTTGTTGTGGGAGAATATTTATGTCTACATGTAGACCTATAATGTTGGTTGTCCCTTTAAAAACTGGTTCAGTGTTGTCCTGGCTAGGATGCACTAGAAGTGGTCAGATGCCAGTGGAGAATGAAGTAGGTAACTGGTAGCCCCAAATGGTAAACTGAGGACCCTGCATGGATAAACGGAAAAGCTGTGGATTCTTCAGTTTTAAAACATATATGTTTCTTGCAAGCAATATTAAAACACCATTAAAGAGTGACATTGGATTTCATAGTGTTTCCTAGCACCAAGAAATGCATTGGTGTTATAATATTGTTTTAAAAAAATGTTTTAATATAGAAGAAATTGCAGCATTTCCTTTATCCACACTGGCATCCCTGTATATCTCTTTACCTTTTGGGAATTCTGATTGCCTACTTTAAATAACTAAACATATTTACTTATTTGTGAAATACATTAATAAGTCAGTGAATAACTTACTTCAACAAAAGAAAATGGATTACAATACTAATTCAGTGACTAAATGCACATATCTAGACACATCCAATCTGCACCCTGTATCAGCTGGTGTACTTTCCACAAGACCCTACACTAAATGGACATTAGCATATCAGCACCAAATCATGCCTAACCTCCTTTTCCCCATCCACATTTCTGAAGGTCCAGATAAAGTTCTGCTCTGTGATGAACTGAAAACCCTTTTATCTCTCTCATGCTAACACCAGTAGCAAAACTGCATAACACACAAAATGCAAAGTCATTGATAGGATTCAAATGTTATGACATGTGGCCCAAATAAGTATTTGTTACCACATTTCTCTTCTTGGCATTATTTTCATATTTAAAAAACATAACATAACAAACACACATTCTGAATCTTCATCAAGTTCTGCTAGTGTCTTTTGGAACTGTGTGGTGATGAAAATATCTTCATCCCCATTTCGGACTGATGTCACTTCATCTTCTATCCGAGTTGAGCTTGAAAGAAAAAAAAATGATTAGTACACTTTTTCCTATGTATGCACTACCAATCTCTGCTTCCTGTAACATTTTGTATTCATTTAATTATTAAGCTACTGTAGAATATAACATCAAAACATGTTAAACAATTCCAACATTATAGTAGATGTCCATCCAAAACCAATACTTTTCACTCACCTCATAGTTCTAGCCGACCTGTGACAATGAGACTGTCACAGGTCAGCTTAGTAGATCGGGAAGTGAGCGAACACATACCGGCGTTCGCTCACTTCTCGATCCTGTCACAGCTCTCTGCCGTGACAGGGGAGTGGCTGGATTCCGCAAGCTGTAGCTCGCGGTATACTGAGCTTAGGGTGACGGGAGGACGCTAGTTTGTGTCCTCCCGTTACCCTAAGGAGAACTATAGGGAAAAACACTGACCCCATAGTTCTCCTTTAAGGAGACTTCCATATGATCCTGGACCCTCTGAGCTATGACAATATGCTATAGCATGGTCATTGGTTTTCAGTGGACCTACAAGTGCCCATCACTTTGAAAATGTTACTGATTTACTGAAACACAAAAAAAGTTACAACTTTAAATTTATTGTTTTTGCTTTCCCTATAGATAGTGAGACTCTAAAGAGGAATAAAAACACTTTGAGAACTGTTCAGAAATCTTTGGAGAGCTTTCAATAGAAATGAGATAAATGAAAAGAACTGACTTCATATCAGACGGTACAAAAACATAATCTCATGTGTCAGGCACATAAGGAGGGATAAGGAAACATTTCTCTCCTATAATGAATTCCTGACATGCTGCACATTTCTTCTAGTAGCACGTTTAACACTGTAGTTAATTGTATTGTTGCCAACAACTACAATTTCCCTGCATAATACAAACTAGAAAACTTGGGTAAAGTGGTTTGTCAAGGAAGTAGCAGATACATTGTAAAAGTCTTATGGGTGGCAGTTACACAGATTGGCTAGATTATTTGTGCCATCACTGTCTGCAGAAAAATATTTATTTGAATTAATTTGGTTATGTATTATAAACGTGATCAAAACATTTGCTTAGCAGGACTTGCTTATAAATTAAGTTAATACTGTTACAATCAAAACGGACAAAACATGTCAACTGGACTTGTGTAATATTGAAGGCAGTTGCAGCTTATCCAAGCCATTTCTTCAGTCCTAATGTACAGCATTTATAGCCACACCATGAAATCCATTCACCATGGAATGTGTCAATGCAGATGTTGAATATCCAATAAAAGGTTTGGACAGTCAACATCTGCCTTGACACATTCCAGGGTGATTTGCATTAAGTTGACTGAGCTATCTGTGTGGCTATAAATGATGGGGCATGTTCACGACCCTCATTAGAACTGAAGAAGAGGCTTGGATAAGCTCAAAAACACCTTCAATATGCAGATAAAGTCCAGTTGAATGTGACTAACTACTACTATCTATACCAAGAGCAGTTAACCTTGGCACTCCAGTTGTTGAGGAAACTGCAAGTCCCATGAGGCAATAAAACCTGAAACAGTCAAAGGCATGACTCCTAGAGGCAGAGGCATGATGGAAATCGTAGTTTCACCACAGCTGAAGTGCTGATGTTCTCTACCCCTAAGCCATACCATGATCTGGATAAATGGGAACCTTCACAGACAATGTAAACTAACATATGGTTTACCAAAATTCAGACTGAACTAATCAAAACATAGACATGTTCTTTTGATTTCATGTTTTTTGCTACTTAATCATTCGTTTTTGTAAAGGATGCTAATGGCTGCTGTCTTGCCTAACAGTTTACAGGCAATATTAAAGAAGAACTCTGGGGAAACATATTATTAACCCTTGCAGTGGGGCTACCCCCACACTGCAAGGGTTAACTGCTTGTTTTTGTCTAGGGACTTAGACTCACCTGAACCTCGGAGCCAGCCAGCTTTCACAATGCTCCCTCTAGCCCCCCTCCTCCTACACTGCAGCGATGGTATTTTCCTCGGTGTCCTCACGCCCAATACACAATGTGGAGCAGGTGAATATAACTTTTTTATTTTAGTTCCTAGACGAAAGCAGGCAGTTAGACCATGCAGTGCGGGAGTAGCCCCACTGCAAGGGTTAAGAATATTTGCCCCCGGGGTTCTTTTTACGGATAAGTGCACTTTAAATATACTTGAATTAAATATACAGAGATCTGACAAGTCTTGCCTTGGTTGTTTGTTGAAATCATGCAACGGATATCTTCTTTTCCTGGCGGCACCTACACAGTACATCCTTACTAATGCCTATGAGGTTTGTCTCTCAGAAGGGAGATGGAGGCAGATGAGCTTATATGATTTAAATATTAGTGGATTGGGGTGCAGATGGAAAATAATGTAACTCCACAGCCATAAATATGTTGCCAAATAAGTTGTTGCAAAGGCTGTCTTTGAAAATCATTCAGTTCCTTAACACCACATATAGCTTCAGGGCATTGCCTAAACCCGTAATTTAAAGGATTAGTGTACTTTCTATGTCATGGTGCTTCCCCACACAATGAGACTGTCACAGGTCGGCTCAGTAGATCGGGAGGTGAGCAAACACATGCCGGTGTTCGCTCACTTCTCGATACTGTCACATGGATGGATTCCCCCCTCCCCGCTCGGATCCGCCAGCGCTGACTGGCAGAACGGATGGGGGCGGGTACAGCTGGCTCTGCCTCTAGATAGGCAGAGCCAGCTGTCACTCACGCAGCTGGGCGGATCTCAACATCGATGTCAGGATCTCGACGTCCATGTCGGGATCCGCTCCGGCTGCGGCGTCTCAGTATACCGCGAGCTGTAGCTCGCGGTATACTGAGCTTAGGGTGACGGGAGGACGCTAGTTTGTGTCCTCCCGTTACCCTAAAGAGAACTATGGGGAAAAGCCCTGACCCCATAGTTCTCCTTTAAGTCTACAAAAAGTAACACAAAGGGGTTACTAAAGGCCAATAGGGAATAAAGCCACTAGCTCAGACACATGTTTTGTAGAAATAATGGCCACATTGAATACAACTTTGTGACTGAGAGTGGAAAGGGAATATCTCAAGTAGGTTCGAAAGGCGGCCTTTGAAGGACCAACAGAACCAAATTTAAATCCCATGGAGTCACAGGAGGTTTTACAGGAGAGGTCACTTGAAATATACCCTGTACAAAGGTTTTGATCTTAGAATGAGAGGGAATGGGTCAGTGGAGTATAAATGCAAGGGCCGAGATCTGGCCTTTCTTTGTGCTCAGGGCCAAATGTTGATCTAATCTCCCTCTGTCTGTACCTAAAATGTGTATATAAATGCCAAAATGTGCATGGACATATTGAGATTGATTTACTAAAGCAAAAAGTGAAAATTCACTTTGCAAAAAATACCCAATCGCATGCAAAGAAAATGTAAAAAAAGCGGTTATTTATTTTCTACATGATTGGATGATGGAAGCCAGTAAAGTCACTGACTAAGCTAATGGAAAATTCCTTTGCAAAGTGAACAGCCTATTTGCCCTCAATGGCTGAAATTGAGTTGCATTAAAAAATGCTTCTAAAGGTGCCCATACAGTGCACGATTCTCGTACGAGAATCGCGGGAAATCCCACGATCGTACGAGAATCGTGCAGTGTATGGAAGGCGTGCGACCGTTTCTACTGTATGGTCGCACATCTTCCGTCGAACCAGCAGGCTAGAAAACCCGCCGGGAATCATACGATTCTCGGCGAGTTAGTGGCCTGCTGGTTCGACAACTGCCGAACGGGCCGGTGTGCGCACCCGTTTGCAGTCATCTTAAGCCCGCCCCTCATTGCAGTCATCGTAAGCCCGCCCCTCAGGGGGGCGGGCTTGCGATGATCGAGAGTACGATCTGCCTGTCCAAGATGGGCAGATCGTACGTTTTTTTCATCACTTTACAACCATCGCAAGACTAAGGTCTTGCAATGGTTGTACAGTGTATGGCCACCTTTAAAGTGGCATTTTGTTCTGCCTGTGTCCATGAGGCAATTAACTAATTTACAATGTAATTTTGTTTTCTTTTTTGTTATTAGCTTATAATTCTCTTTCCATGATGGGAAACCGGAATATAATAGAAGCGAACTGCTCTTTAAGGTCAATTCCTACAAAATACTGTACAACAAAGCATTGTTTTGGCTTCAGAATTCAACACATTTCATAAACACAATTTAACATTCCATTTAATGCAAGTCTAGGCTTAGAGGGAAACCACAGAAAAGTATGTTTTCCTCCTTACAGGAACACTACCACATGGTTATCTTTGTTGAATGTGCATTTCTGGTAGCCTCTTTGGAATAACGTATGCTTTTTTCTGGTATCAAGTTTAACAACAAGTAGCAATGACTGCATTTTCTTGCTATCATTTTCAGCAACTATCTCTGAAACATTAACCCGTTCTGCAGTGCAGGAACTGCACTAGGAGATGCTACAGCCTCAGATTTGATTATGGTTGTGACCTGTTTAAAGTATAACTAAAAACTTCTGCATGACAGTCTAAGCAATTATCAAAAATAGTTACCATCAAAAAGTAAAGAGAAAACTTCCCTTACTTTCCCCTAACCGAACAAAAAATCCTCTTTTACTTGTGTCTCACAAGTTCCCCCTCCCATATATTGCAGCTCACCATAGGAGGGTTTCAGCAACAAATGCAGTGCTGTCAATCCAGATAACAGTGGATGGGACTAGTTGTGGCCAGGTGCTGATTGACAAGTTTCAGCCTTGTGAATGAGCAGTGACAATGCAGATAGCCAAGCCCACTGCAACATATTTCATCTCTCTGTACGGCAAGCAGGCACAGCCTACATGAGAGTGGCAACTCTGCTCTAAACTCAGGAGCACACACACAACATCACAGGCAGCTGCATTAGGTGGACTTCACTGGCAGGATCAACAAGCATTTGTGTAAGTGCAGATGTATTTATAATAAAGTTCTGCAGCACATATTTATAATGGGAGGCCATAGTTCTACTTTAACTGCTTGCTGTCTGGACGGCAAGCTCCCATTGGCGGTTCACCTTAAATAAACAGGTTTTTTTTTTCTGCTTTCACGCGCCTCCTAGTGCGCGCACAGGCGAAACAAAGCTGTCCAATGCAAACAGCCGTTGACGGCTGTTTCACGTACAAGCGATCGGCGGCTCTATAGCCATTCAACCGCTTGTACGTGCTGCCTTGCGAGCCCCCCCTCCCGCAGTGCTTCTGTCCCCCCCTCCTGCACCCTCACCTTCAATCCCGGGCTCTGCTGCCCCATCTGCGACCCGGGACAGGCTCTAGTGGGTGTCAGGAGGAAGATGGGAGGGAGATCAGCATCTTCCTCCTTGCTGCCCTCCCTTCACAGACTGTGGATAGGCTATTATTTTGAATATACGGTATATTAGAACATTTCTGAGGATTTCGGCTAGGGGCTGGACAGCACCAAAGTAGCCACAAAATCTCCAGAAAGCGATGTTGAAGGTAAGTATAACACATCTTTTGGGGGTGTTTAGAAATGGATAAGTGCCCTCAAACTGAACTCATACATTAAGCAGAGGCAGGCCATGACCCCATGGACCAGAATATCTAAAGTCATTGTTCACTTTAACAAGAGTTATTAGAATGTATGTTCACTTCAGACTTTGCATGGCTCACAACCACTTTAGATATCTGATAATGGCTCACATGTTAACAATGTTCTGAACTAGACTATTGAGAACTAAGGGTAGGATAGGGCCTAGGCAGTGGTCATTTTAGCTCTTTTGATAAAATACAGCTTATGTATGCTAGAGCACCAGTCCATGTCTGTCGGATGTTAGCTTTATCAGAAACAGAAATTAGACTAAAGGAACATGCACACATTTTATCTAGGTGTTTTGGCAGAAAGGCTACTTGAGCATTCTTAAAAAAAAAAATCTCAGATACATGCTATATAAATCATAATTTCCAAAACAGAATGCATATGTATAAGAAGCTATGATAAATAGTTACAGGTTGTAGTAAAATGAGGTTTATAGCAAACAGAGGATTTCTGTATTTCAGTAAAGCAAGTACTCATTTTAGCAATGTGCATTGGCCAGATAAAATGTTGTCTAGTGATGCATACTTTGGGTCAGCGCCAAGCTTGGCATATAACCATCTATTATGGTCTGTTGCAGTCTTTGATAAACTGTTCCCTGGAATAGCTACTTCACAAGTGTTCAGTGTGCATAAAGATAATTGTATCATGAATTCAACAAGGAACAAGTCTTTGCAGCAGCATACACCAATGACCCATGTAAACCTTACAATATGTCTTATTTTAGAAAGAAATGTTGGGTGGAGCAGTGAAAAGTAAAACGTGACAATTTAATTAATGTCAAATTTAGCAACACGTTTTATTTTATGATGTTGTATATTTTAAAAGCATATCAGCACTACCAAATAACATAGCACATAATGCATTTACAAGATGCAGGAAATACTGCTAAGCTTCAGACAACGCAGTTGTAAGGCCTTTAAAGTTAACTACTCTGTACAATTTATTGATGTTTTCTTTAACCACTTGCTGTCTGGAGCAATTTCCTAATATTTGCACACACATGATAAAATCAGAACTTTTGGCTTGAAAACGGATAAAAACCACCCAACAATTATATATTTTCTGAAAGCACAGGCCCTGTAGAATAAAACATGCAGTTGCAATTTTTTATGCACGGTATATGCGCAAATATTTATCAAACCAGTATTTTTAGGATTAAAAAAAAACACTAAAATGAAATTTAGTGCACAGAAACAGAATACCCAATTTTTTGGTAAAATATAAAAGTTGGGGTCACGTTGGGTAAATAGATACCTAACATGTCAACCCTTAAAAAATGCGTTCGCCCGTGAAACCGCAGAAAAAATCTACCCAAAAGTTCCCATAGGCGACGCACGGGGGAGAGTGGAGCCCGGGGAAGCCGGCGGCAGAGAGGGGCACACCGTACAGGCGATTTCGCGGCTGTATAGCCGGCTGTTTAAAATGAAACCAAGAACACAGCTGCAGCAGTAATTGTGTTCTTGGTATAACTAATTCAGGACAGGACTTTTTTTTTGATGGTGGGAGGTCCTGAAGTAGTTAATTAGTCAACTTTAATGATAAAGTTCTTGCTGAAATAAGAAGTTTAAGTATCGACCTGTCAGTATCCTGGAGTTTTGGAAAAGTGGGAATTACAATGTATATTGTAATCTGCTTGGGAAACCAAAATCTGTTTGTGAGTCCATGCTCATCATATTCTTTACATACAGTTGTTTTTCAGGATTGTTATAGAAAGTTTCTGGTTTCATAGCTGCTTTATAGCCACTGTGGATACTGCCCCTCAGCAGTTTCCAAATCAATGTACTCCTTGATGCAGGCTGGGGGGACTGTACCTTAGCTTTGCCTGGAAGAAGACGTGAGGATAACTAGATTCTGTGTGGGCACTCGCTTTGGCATAGGGGTGTGGTCAACCAGTCTGGGTAAACCCTGTTTCTGAAGTGAAGCCAGGGTAGGGGTGTGGTCCCTGTACCCTGCTCTGTGAGTCAAGCTGAGCAGCTACGATAAGTGTGGAGGGGCCTATTCCCTGTTGTTCCCTGGTGCCCAGTGTGCAGTTTTCAGTCCTCCACTGCAGTTACCAATGAGTGCCACTGCGACACTAAATGATGTGCTGCAGCCATGGGGAGCAGAAGCATTAGTTTCTTTGAAATTTGTCATATTGCAATGGAAGTGTGAATGCTGAGAGCAGGTCATTTGGGCTGCCCTCAGCACCTGTAGGACCTCGGGCTCCCTAAAAGTACTGTGCATGTATAGGCCTTTCTAGATATTCAGCTCAAGTCTCCATGCCTGCTGCACTTGGAAGCTCCTGCTCCTGTCACAGCATAGTGCTTCAAAGCTTGCATTCTATGCCTGGCTCGAGTAGGGGTGAGCAATAGCATTCTTGCAATGGGCCCTAGTTCATTGGTTCGGACACCTGCCTGCATTCAGGGTCTCTATATCCTCTGTGATCCTTATGGTGCCCTCAGGTTTATCCCCTGCTACCTTCCTTTTTAAAGATAATTTTTTTTGCTACCATGTCAGATTTCACGGGAAGAACTTTCACTCTTTTAGAGCCGATGAACCACAGGGTTCGTAAGCATACCCCTTGAATGTCTCCTCCGGAATCAAAATGTCTGCTTACAACCACTCCATTATTGCAGGAAGAGAGGGATAAAAGTGTTACTTTGGTTTCCAAAGTATCTAAACAGGAGGATATGTTCTCTGTGGAGTTCACCCCAAAGCCTAAGGGTTCCCTTTCTACCCTTATTGATGAGGTGCACTTATGTCTGGCTTTAGAGCAGCCTAAGTCTGCGAGTCCCAAAGTCTCTAGCTAGGATTTCTTGAAAAGGTATCCGTTTAATTCCCTTTTGGAACCAGTGTTATATGGTGACGTGGCTCAACCTGAAAAGCTGTTTGCACCTCCTAAGAGATTTGTTCAGCAATATCCTATAGAGGAGAACTTTACTAAAATGGTCTGTCTGTGTAGTTTCATGTCTGAGCAAAACCTTAATGGTCCCTGTGGAGTATGTTCCTGTTTTCCAATATTCTGTAGACAAGCGGTTGAAAGCCCTCTTTAAAGCCCTTTTCTCCCTAGTGGGTCTGGTCAAGGAACCTGCAGCTTCGTCTAAGGCAGTCTGTCAGACTCTTGCAGTCTAGACCAGACATAAGCAGGCACCATGAATCTTTCTTGAGAGATCTTTGTGTTCTCCAGCACTTGGAATGCCTGCCTGTGGCCCTGTGCTCTTGCATGGACAGGTTGGCTGATACACTTTGCCAAATCTCTAGGATGAGCCTCCTTTTGGTTCATATTAGAAGGATTATCTGGCTTAAATGCTGGTCTGCAGAGCTTCCCTGCAAGAAGCAGGTTGAAAATATGCCCTATGAAGGTGGACAGCTGTTTGGTGCTCCCCTCAATACTTATATTAAGGAAATAACAGGGGGAAAAAGGCCAGAGTGTCTTGTCCTGAGGACTACCAACTGGAGTTTCAAACTCTGCCTCCTGCCCATGTCATGCCGTCCAGCTATCCTTTCTCCCCACAGGAGCAGGCAGACCTTTATATGGTTCTTGCTCAGTTAATGTCTCAAGGGGTCATCACTCCTGTTTCCGGGTGGAAGAAGTTTGGGGTTTTTTACTCAAACCTATTTGCAATATTCGAACAGCATAGGGGCCTTCACCCCATTCTGGACCTTAAGCATCTCAATTGGTTTCATCAGATTAAATGTTTTAATGAAATCTATCTGGTTGGTGGTAGCGTCACTTTAACAGGGGGACCTTTAGCCTCAATGGACGCTTATTTGCACATTCCAATCTGCTTGTCCCCATCAGCGCAGGTATCACTACTGCTGCTAAATGTGACAACTCTCCCTTGGGCGCTCGGGCTGGTTGTTAGAAAGCCAGCGGCTGCTGGCATCCTACCAACTAGTGATTCATCCGTGCGCGGCCCATTCAGCTCCCATTGCTCCACTGTTCCTCTCTTTGTTATACTCCAATGTTCATGTGCAAGACAAATAAACAACTCATAGTGCACACCACCAATACTTAATAAAATTATTTTAAAAATATTATTCACATATGTGCGATTAAAATCTTTGTATATCAAACGGCTGCAATCACAATCTCACTCCTCTGTGTTCCTGCTGGACCAGCATCATCCAGCAATGCAGATCCTCCTTAATCACAGTGAACAACACCTGCCAACTGCCAAAAGAAAAAATCCGCTGACCAAACAACACGGCCCACCTGGTGAGAGACTAGTGCCAAATGACAGCTCTTGTCCCCACAGCTGAACGTATACAAAGGGACGGGGTATATCCAGTGATGTAATTCAAAGATGATTTGATGATCTACAGCTGAGTGATGCACAAATAAGATACAATTTTGTTAATAGTTAAGGTACTTGAATGCAATTTTAGGATTTAACTCCAGGGTTTAATGTCGTCTACTGTATGATTAAGAAAAAAGGATTTTTGTCCTACCTCTAAAATTCTTCAATTAGAGTACAGTAGAGGACACAGGCCTCTCCCCTCTGTTCTTATGATCTCCCTATTGCTTGATTCAAAACTGAGGCTTGATGGCAGAAGGATGGGTGTCCCTGCAGCTTCTTTTCCTATTGTCCAATTTCCTGAAGGTAGCATATAACCCAGGGTCAAAGACTTAATGAGTCTGTGTCCTGTACTGTGCACCAAGGAAAGGATTTTACAGGTAGGTCAAAATCCCCTTATTTCTTGCATGTGATTACATATTCTTTGCAAAGTGAATCTAAACTAAGGGAAAATTCCTCTGAAAAGTAAAAATCCTCTTGCAAAGTGAACCGCCTATTTTCCTTCTGTAAATCAACCATGTCAGCCAAATCTTATTGATACGGACACTTTTGGTCTTCTCTGTGACTTCAGCCTCTCCTTCTACTGTTGATTCCTTGATTCAACAATGCCCACCTTAGCAAACAGACACCACAGCAATTGGGCTCGAAAGGGGAACCCCAAAGCAATAAGTGATGCTCACAGCAGGACCAGAAGATGGCACAAAAATAAAAAACACACAGGTAGGGAACCCACAGGGGCAGAAATGGCACACCAATCCATCACTCTTACAAGTGCCTCTCCTATAGTGTACCTATAAGAAAGGACATACAATGTTTACTAGTAAATCCAGCCCTGGATAAAGCAAATAAAGGCAGTAAGGTATGTAAACTGAAGCAAAGTATAATATAATGCAGGTTAGCAGTCGGGCATATTTCACCCTTTAGATAACAGGAAAATATAAAACATTCCGGATTTGGACAAGATTTAATTTAACTTTTTCCAGTTTGGGAGTGCTGGAGTATTTTATAATTATCTACAGTCTTCATATTGCTTAGATTTGAGAACCTTCAATACGAGGACCTTGTTTTGTTTAGAGTTGTTGCAATACTATTCATCAGATTTATTTTTGCTTAACAATAACAGTGTCCTTTAATGACCTGTAAAAAACATGATGATAGCAAGCATATGTAGGAGTTGTGGCCTTGAATGTGATCTAAAAAGCAAAAGTGCTTAGTTTAATTACTGGGCCTTTATGTTAAGCCTTGGCAGAACACGCCAAGTCATGTGACTTGCAACGTCCTGTGATTTAATGGGTTTTTTTTGTACAATTTTATTTGCAGCAGAGTACAATCACTAGTGCTTTGTGAAATGGCAAGAAAGCACATAAAACACACTGTCCGGGTAATAAAAATAAAACGTTCTCATCCTTGTGGCAAATCCCATTTAAAATGACAGTGCCAGCTGCCAGAATGTGTACTGTGCTTTCACTCAGAGGTATGTGTGTTCCAGACATAGGTCTCGCAAAGTCAAGAAGATTATGTGTATTACACTCCCAGACTGAACAAATACACTGGCCCTACAGTGTACAAACACTGGTAAAAATGTTCTTCTGTTATGGAACACATCCTGCTTAGCTAGTGGCGGAACAATTTATGATTCATTCTTTTGTTGCAACACTACATCATGATTGCGTCCATCGTCTGAGAAGAACAGAATGTTGTGATGTTTTATGCAGTTGTAGTTATTGAGTTTCTTACAAATAATGTGAGAAGGAAATCTATCAAAACATTAAAGGGTCAGTTTACTCAAACCAGGTATGTTGTATCATGGAGAATGCAACAGGCAGTATTGGAACATGCAAAGTTGGCAGAATCACCATGAACAGGGTCAATGGAAAATATATTTAAAAGCATAATACAAATGTTAGAGATGCCACACACTCACCATTGTAAGTTAATATAAGCAAAATGTTACACAACAATGGCCATTGCTGATCACCATTAATAGTCACAAGAAGCATTAGTAGATGGTTACAGGCTAACATTGATGGGAAATAAAAAAAACAATAGCCCTGGATGGTACAGTACAGCAACAAACCTTTTGCCATTTCCAATAGTATTTGTGTTGTTTTGTAATATAAAGGTTATGGTGCCAAAGATTCAGTAAGGTAGTAAACAAGTCCACAGAAATAAAGTAAATATAAAGAAGATGAATGATGTTAAAGGTAACAAGGCTCCACCAAAATCTGACCTTCCATGCGCTTACAAATGTTTGGGATTCCAGCAGTGCAATTTCTCCACTCACTGAGTGAGATAAGGAGTACCCAACTAAGATAAAATAATATTTATTAATGGTCCTGAAATCCCTACTTGTTTTCATATTCAGCCTTATACTGTATAAGATAAGAGCTGTGGTAGATAGGTTCATACAAACTATTTAGTTTAAACCAGATTTTGCTGCAGATCAGGCTGGATTATATGACCCATTTGTTTATCATTTACACCACATTGATTAGTCCCATTATAGGGACTAAGGAATGTGTTGTTTAGGTGTGCTTGTTTAGGTGTGGGGCCTGTTATATACCACTGTTTTTTAGAAATTATTCTTACAATTTCTACATGTGTAATCAGTGCATGTTTTTAAATATCCTCAGTCCTATTACACTTTGTTACATCTGAAAGATGTACACATAAGGTATACTTTAGGTCTGATGGTTTATAGACTTCCTTTTGTCAGGTAAAGGGCTCTCATCATCGGTGACCCCTGTGACATAGAGTCGCTCATCACCTTCTTACAGGCAGGTTTCGCCAATCTGCACTTGAGCTACAGGAACCTATGCATATGGACAGAAACAAGGGCTATCCTGGAGATTTGGTGGGGTGAGTCACCCAACCCATCAAAGCAGTAGCATAGGGCCATAGGGAAGAGCTCCAGCTGTTGAATGACTGAAGGGTCTGTGATGATAGAACCCAAGAACCCTGTTCAGATGTCTGCTCCAGACCGCGAGGGTTTGACAAACTGACATAGTGGCAATAGAAGGGTGCATACCCAGATTAGCAAGTAATTGAGCTGCAAGTTTGAAAATGACTTGCTAAACTATTGCAGACTTGCCAAGCTTCACAATTTTGTTGCACAATTAAAGCAAGTATGCATTGCAAGTCTCCAGACCAGCGAGCTTGCAGAACCCAAGAACCCTGTTCAGATGTCTGCTCCAGACCGCGAGGGTTTGACAAACTGACATAGTGTCAATAGAAGGGTGCATACCGAGATAGCAAGTAATTGAGCTGCAAGTTTGAAAATTACTTGCTAAACTATTGCAGACTTGCCAAGCTTCAGAATTTTGTTGCACAATTACAGCAAGTCTGCATTGCAAGTCTCCAGACCAGTGATCTTGCAGAGCTCTTGCTAGGACCTGCAGGACTCTTGCTATAGACTTGCTAAGCAAATTTGCTTCAAATTCAAAAAGTGTCAACTAGAACTTGTTCTGCAAGTGTTCTGCAGGTCTACAACTTGCCAAGAATGTGTGCAGCAAGTTAACAAGAATTACAATTTATCCCTGGCACAAGTTTGTGGCAAGTTATCCTTGCTATCTGGGTAGCTGTATGAGTGAATGCACAGGAAAATCTTAGCAGGCTTAGGCCTTTTCATGGAACCCATGCTGGTGACCATAGGCTTAGTGAATGCACAGTTTCAGCACCAGGGATGTGTACACTACGTAATAGACTGAAATAGAGTCCTTACGTTTTGGGAGATAGCGGCTGAATGACCCCCCACCTGTGATGAATTCTCAGACTCCGAATCCTCCCTATCCTTCTCCACTTGGGTCTCCGCCTCTTCCTCAGAATATGCGGCACTTGCAATACTGGAATATGAAACAGACCCCTAAACTCACATCTAGTGGATGAGGACTCTTCCCTACTTAGGCAGGAGGTGTGAGGCATGCCTGAGTGAGTACCAAAAGGGAACCAGAAGGGGGAAGCAGAGTGACCAGAGGGCACTAATCATGAACCATGGCCACAGAGCCGTTGGCAGATTGGGAGCTGACTAAGCCTTTTGACCCATTTCCCCTGCACTTATGATTAATGAACAATGCTGAGGAGAAGAAGGGGTTAAGCTGTCCTATGCCAGGTACCCATAAAACACTCAGACGCAGAGTCCAGACTGTCCATGCTGCGTGTAGGAGGTAGGAGCTGGAAGAACATGCTAGTGATGTCTTCCTGAGAGATTCAAAATGGTGTGGGCATGCTGAGTGCAGCCCCCATTGCAGGGGCTCCACAGGCACATTGGTGGCAGTCTGCCCACAGCAGAGAGCTAGACAGCTAAATAAAAAACAAAAAATGCCTGGGCTCCCGCCAAAAGAAGCTACACATGAGGTGCTTCCGCAACTCATGGCTGTGACACCCAGCTAGTCACAGGTAAAACAGGGAATCATACCTTATAATGATTGATTGGAAACTTCTAGTCAAATTTGCACACCACATTCAGATTAGTGTATGAAAAGGGTATACAGTATTTTACATTTCTTTCAAGGATGATACTATAACAGTACTAAAAGGAGGGTTATACAACACACATAAAATACCTTGTATTTAAGCTCCATGAGTCGTCACTATTAAAGGACTCTGCTCTGGCAGGTTGTGGATTGGCTTTGTAGGTCCCATTGTTGGTATTCTCACTTCTTTTATAGCTATCAGTCTGCATATCTAGTGAGACGCTATCTGATGGAGAGCTCACAATGCCCGAATCTTCCGTGTAGCTATTTACAGATCCAGCATCATCAGTTGTTAAGGCTTCTTCAGATGTGATGCTACTACTGGGCGTCAGGATCTTCCCCCCTGTACAATATAGTCAGAACAACACTGTTAATGACAACAAATATCTCACATTATTAAACGTTCATACATTCAGTGATACTATATATAGTAAACATAAAAAATGTAAGTCAACTTTTTTCCTGCACATTTCATACAGGTATTCAGGTTCCATTATCTAAAAACCTGCCATACAGGAAGTTCCAGCATGTAGAAAATCAAAATTATGCAAACTGGATTTTTTTTTTTAAACAGTTGTAAACAAACTTAATTAACAAATATTTTCTATTTTCTGCAGTTTTTATGAGAGATACTTGTAAAAGTCAATGAGAATATATGAACACTACAGGCAGTAAAAAGTGGATTTTTTTAAAAACATGTATATAAAACTACAATGGTTCTCCAATTTATGGAATGGCAGGGGGTAGAAAATAGTTTGTAAGTATCTAGTGTGAATAATGTGCTCTTGTATTTATTAAAGGGATTGTATTCTTCAAATAGGGATATAAGAGGGAAAAATGCAATCTTCTCGGTGTAACAGGACACCAAAAACAATAAAATAAAAGTACTGAAAGAGAAGAAAATGTTTTTCCATTGCATATTTTGTAAAAGAGAATTCTTAACAGTAAAAAAGGGGAAACAACCTGCGTGATGATTAAATTAAGGGTATGGCATAGGGAAATAAACTGAATAAGTTTGTCTACCCTGGTCCACTGCATATTTCAAAAAACATCGCTCCTTTTCTGGAATATACAATTTAATGCATCCAATAATTTCAACTTTTTTAAACCCACACAATCTGGTCAGTGGTGCCCAATAGACAATGGGTTACATCTAGAAGTACTTTAGCAGTCACCCCTTATGAAAGAAAGAATCTGACTGGTCACTGTGGGACATACCAGACTGTTTAGGACAATTTTCCCTACCCTTAACTTTTATAAATGTGGCCCACTGTATGGAAGAGGCTTGTGTGTCCTTTCAATAAAGGTTGCATTGTTGCAATCAACAAAGTTTTTGAAACATGAATGCCAGGGTTCTGTGATTCTAAGGAAAAATGAAACATGAATCAATAACAGAGATCAATAAAAGGAGATACAAATGAAAGGTGTTTCCATCATTCAGTAATGCTAGGCAGCAAAAAGGCCTTGTTTCAAATTCATGTCCAACTGGTAACTTCTATAAGCAAAATTAGTGAGCTGCTTGTGCAATATAAGATATTGGTTGCTGAAAACAATTCAACAAGTATCTAAATAATTGAATCCTTTGCTAACTGATAAAGCAATAAAAAATGTTTTATTTGACATATGCCAATAATGGATAGAGAGTGCATTAGAATCCCAAAAGACTGTGACCCGGGAATTGTGCACTAAGGCATATTTGAAACATAAAAGGAAAAGCAGCTAGAAACAAGCAACAGCTAGATTGTTGAGGATTCACATGAAACGTCTTTGGTCAAGCCAGAAATGATTAGACGCAAGGATTTAATAGATCAGCGGAGCAAGGAAACTTTATTTTTGTTTATATGCCATGTGCTTTACTACAATTCTAATGTTGTGTATTAAGAGTCACCATAATATGTTCTCACACCATGCAATACATAACAGATTACATCTGTGGCTTCCAGTTAGCTACTTTACTGAAGGCTCGAACAGAACAGATGCTAAACTATAAACAAAAGATGGAAGGCAGCTAACAGGTTCTAGCCAAAACGTTCAACAACAATAACTTTCCACAGACCATAAGACCTAGATCTGCCAAAGTCCTAAAAAGGCAGCTCAATGTGGCATATGACAAAGGGAACACATTACATAGTTACATAGTATTTGGGGTTGAATAAAGACATACGTCCATCAAGTCCAACCCATATAGGTCCACGCATCATCTCATTCTTAGGGATACTGGTATCCCTGGATATTACGGTCCCTCAAGAAATCGTCCAAACATGTCTTGAACAAATCAACACTCTTGGCTGAAATCACTGCCGATGGCAGTGAGTTCCAGACCTTAACCGCTCTTACTGTAAAGAACCCTCTTCGCCCATTGTGCTGGAATTTTTTCTCCACCAACTTTAGGTGGTGGCCTCTAGTCTTTGTAATGGAGGTAATCTCAAACAGTTTGTTGCCAATGTTGCTGTCACCATTGAACATCTTGTACATGAAAATCATATCCCCCCTTAATTCCAGCGTAAACATGTTTATGGTCAGAAGCCTTGTCTCATAGCTCTGGTCCTCCATTCCCCTAATTAGTTTTGTTGCCCTCCGCTGGACTCTCTCCAGTTCAAGGACATCCCTTCTCAGTACCGGTGACCAAAACTGGACCGCGTACTCCAGATGTGGCCGAACCAACGATCTATATAGAGGCACAATTATAGACTTGTCCCTGCAATACATCCCCTTCTTAATACAGGACAAGACCCTGCTAGCTTTGTTTACCGCAGCTTGGCACTGCAAGCTACCATTCAGTTTGTGGTCTACAATGACCCCCAAATATTTTTATATTTCTGACTTCCCTAGCGGCATACCCATGATTGTATAGCCTATTTGTTTATTTTTATGTCCAAAGTACATTACTTTGCATTTATCGGCATTAAACCTCATCTGCCATAGTATTGCCCACTCCCTTATTTTATCCAGGTCCTCCTAAAATGTTATATTGTCCCGATCCGTTTCTAGTACCCCAAACACGGAAACATGGCTATTTATTCCCTCCCCGATGTCAATAATGAATAGGTTGAACAGTATTGGACCCAGCACAGATCCTTGAGGCGCACCGCTCATTACACTAGCCCAGTCCGAAAAGGTGCCATTTACAGATACTCTCTGGACACGTTCCCGTAGCCAGTTCTCTATCCACGTACACACCACCTCATCTATGCCCATAGCCCTCAGCTTGTGTAGTAAGCGCTTGTGTGGTACCGTATCAAATGCCTTTGAGAAATCCAGGTATACCACATCTACCGGCTTCCCTCCATCCATATCTCTGCTTACCCCCTCATAAAAAGTTAGCAAGTTAGTCAGGCAGGAACGGTCTTTCCTGAACCCATGCTGATTGTCATTAACTATGCCCTTATCCTTAACAAATTTTACCAAATAGTCCTTAATTATACCTTCTAACAGTTTACAAACTACCGATGTTAGACTGACCGGCCTATAGTTCCCTGGTTGGCATCTAGCCCCCTTTTTGAATATTGGAACTACCGTAGCCCTCCGCCAATCACATGGTACCCTACCAGTCACTAAGGAATCCTTAAAAATTAGGAATAATGGTCTTGTTATAACCTGGCTTAATTCCTTAAGTACCTTGGGGTGAAGGTTATCTGATCCAACTGCTTTATTTGCATTGAGCATTTTAAGTCTATGTTCTATTCCGCTTTCCGTCAACCATTGTGGTATATTATCGGTTGAACTATGTGTTTTATCACGTACGTCGAACCCGTTTCCCTGAGTGTATAATGAGGAGAAAAAATTGTTCAGCGCCTCTGCCCTCTCCTTGTCACTTGTGAGTAACTTCCCGTTTTCGTCCTTTATTGGGCCTATCTGCTCCTTTCTTACCTTTTTACTGTTAATATATTGGTAGAATGTTTTAGGGGTTTTTTTACTATCTGTGGCGATATGCTTTTCGCATTCTATTTTAGCTTCCCGGATTACTAGTTTGCATTGTTTGTTACATTCCTTGTATTTAAGGAACGCTAATGCCGTCCCTTCCATCTTATATTTTATAAATGCCATTCTCTTTGCCTTAACATGTAGTTTTACCGTTTTTTTTAACATATCGGTTTAGTCTTTGATCTTTTGTTTTTGTTACCCAATGGTATACACTTTGAAATGGCAATATGTAATGTGTTCCTGAAGCAGTCCCACATTGGACTTAGCTAACATAGCTTTAACACTAGGATAAAGATTCAACTTTTATGAAGGAAGAAGGTATAAATGTGCTGCATACAGAGCTCACTACTAGTGGTGGAACTGCTCTTCCAGTTCCAAATACTGGATTAGATCAATATATGGATAATAAATAGAAAGTACATCAGAGCAAACCACTGTTCAAAATAGTCCAAACAAAATAGTTGTAGAACACTCACTTGGAATAGTGATGAAGTTATACACTACTGTGTAATACATAAAGGCAAATAGGCTGCTTACTTTGCAAGAGAATTCACACTTTAGCTTAGTGAATGAGGTAAAGCCCTGATGACTTCCATCATTCAATATGTACAACAAAAAAAAATCTTGTTTTATTTTCCCTGCTAGTGTTTGGGTATTCTTAGCATAATGGATTTTAACCATTCACTAAGCTAAAGTGGAAATCCCCTTGCAAAGTGAAACTTACTTGTAAAGGCCTATTTGCGTTTGGTAAATCAACCCCTTGATGTCTGATTTATAAAGCAGCAGTATGGCCATAAAAAAATGCAGATTTACAAAGCACTGTGATGTGCTGCATAAAAGACCTGACTTGTTAAAGTTATTTAACTGTATCTCCTCCAATCAATGGGTAAGGTGCTATGTTAAACAGAAAAAACGATGTTGGATACCATAGACTTCATACCATGGCCTGTGTTTTATAAATGGACTACAAAATGCAGGCTGCAATATGATGTAATCCGGCAAAGTATAACAGGAAATGGATATTGATAAATGAGTACCTGAATGTTGTCCCCTAAGTGCCACAGTATCAATGATTAGTATTAGATATAGATAGTAGTACAATTTACAGCTCTCATACTCCCAGAGTCTGTGTAGTGCATATCCATATCACACATAATCCTGACAACCACACAAATCTTTTAACAACTTAATTATGACAACTTTATTACAACTCAAATTATAACCTATTAAAATCGTTTAACTACTACATTCTAATTACCATAACCAGTTAAGTCACATCCCTAATAGCAAACATTTCTCTAAAAGCTAACCCTGGGCTGACAATATTGTATGAACAAGGATCTGATGTAGACCCTAGGACCACTACTGGCTGCCATTTTTATATACATGTTTTTAAAAAATCCACTTTTTACAGCCTGTAGTGTTCATATATTCTCATTGACTTTTACAAGTATCTCTCATAAAAACTGCAGAAAATAGAAAATATTTGGTGATTAAGTTTGTTTACAACTATTTAATAAAAATGTAGTTTGCATTTTTTTGCAACCTTCAAACCAACCTTCTTGTTTGCACCTTCAAACTTACACTTGGATGGAAACTTGAAAGATCTTTGGCACAGCAACTGGACTTTTGTTTGTTTCTTTTTCTTGTAGTTTTAACAACGTCATATATTTTATGTGAAAGACTGTATTTAAGTTAAGCACTTCCCAAAACGTATTTCATTAGCCGTTGAACAGGCATAATATTTGAACATGTGTATTCAGTTGATGGAGAAGTACTATGTGTAAATCAACACCTGTACTAAATAACTTCTTCAAAAAATGTGGTATAGTCTCTAATCCTCTCGGCTTGTCTGTTGGATTGAGGGAATTCAGAGTAAACTTCCCCACTGTGATTCAAAAGTCCATACCTCTCTAAACAGAAAATTAAACAATAAGACATGTAACTGGAAATTCAAAATAACATGTTTTTGCAACCATAGACAAGAAATGCACGTCCTTTGAAATCAAAGGCTAGCTTGTGCTACAATAATTCAGGTATGGCAAACGACAACCAAGTCCTTTCTACTCTCTTGTCAGACTTTGCAGCTCTTAAGCATTTGTTTGATACTACATGAATGCATTATCATTTTCCCTTTGATTTAAAATATATACCCTACTCATGTTTTGTTTTTTTTTGCTGTATTTGTTCCATTGGGGACATTTTAATTTGCTTACTGTCTAGGAAACATAACAGAAAATGAGAGGAAATAGCTTTGGAAGACTTGTCCTCACCTTATTTCTGTGACAGCTATAAAATTGTTGATTTCCTACCCCTTTTGGTCCCAGAGAAAAGGGGTCTATTCACGAAGCTGCCAAAGGATCTGGCCGTAGCTTCGGCCGATCCTTCGGCTAGCTTCGGCCCCAGGACCCCTTCGGTTCAGTAAAACCGAAGGGGTGCTGTACAGGCTATTCACAATAGCCCGTACAGCTCCCGATCATGGCCGAGCGGCTCAGCCGAGCCGAACGCATATGCATCGGCTCGGCTGAGCCGTGCTGAAAGCCGAAGCTGGCCGAGCG
>NW_017306572.1:222663-225285 GCF_000935625.1 Nanorana parkeri
ATGCCCTCCGGCGGCATTCGGCTATTCACTCACTGCTGTTCGGGATCTTTAAGAATAGCCCGAACAGATACCTGTTAAAAAAAAAGAATAGCCCGAACAGCAGTGAGTCGAACTCCTTCTGCACTTCAGGTGCATGTTCAGCCTACCCGAAGCCACACGAAGCAAGCCGATGTACGGCTGATTTCAGCCGATGTACGATGTACCGTACCAGCCTGAAGTGAATAGCCGAACAGTGTTCGGCTCACTTCACTTCAAATCGGTCATTCACTCGGCTGCCCTCGGCAGCTTCGTGAATAGACCCTAATGTTTACAAGGACAATTAGGCCTCGTTCACTTGGTTTTTTTGGACGTGTTTTCTCCGCGTTTCTG
The DNA here is from genome assembly GCF_000935625.1 of Nanorana parkeri. Lineage (NCBI taxonomy): Eukaryota > Metazoa > Chordata > Amphibia > Anura > Dicroglossidae > Nanorana > Nanorana parkeri. The sequence continues at coordinate 223,033 of NW_017306572.1, forward strand.
CCTGCATACTATGTCCTGCATTTTTGCAAGCAGATCTGTGACCTATTGATGTAAATAGGAAACGCGCAGAAAATGTGCAAGATGATTAAGTTGCGCATTCCAGAGGGGTTTCTATTGCGTCTATGGGGCAAATCGCGCTGAAATATAAAAAAGTTCATGCAGTTTTTCCGGCAACAGACGTTTTTTTTACGTGTGGCTCTACGCTTAGGTGTGAACGGGGGCTATAGGAATACATGGTATTTTTTTCTGCTGTGCGTTTCAGTGCGCACAAATATGTGCGCCAAAACGCCATAGTGTGAACAGAGACTTAGATGAAGGATGAATTACTCTTGCGGGAACACAAGGCAGCAATAACAACATAACAAAGCAGTTGAGCCCCCGTTCACACCAAGGCGACAGCGTTTTAATGCCGATTACGTGTTTTTTTGCACGCGTTTTCTGCTCGTTTCCACGTGTATACTAAGTTACACATTTTTGTAAGCAGATCATATGACATATTGATGTAAATGGGAAACGTGTGGAAAACCTGTGCAAAAAATGCGCAAATTAATTGTGTCACAGGTTTTCTATTGAGTCTATGGGGACAAATTGTGCTGATCTGCCCAGGAAAAAAGCTCATGCAGTTTTTCCAGCAATGGACTTCTCTTATGCATTTTCTGCTGTGCGTTTCAGTGCGCACAAATACGCGTGACCAACCGCCATAGTGTGAACAGAGCCTAACACTCTCCCACTCTATCCAAAACTAAAAAAAATTTGTTGGCTTTAAACATACTTTATATACAGAACAATGCTGTAAAGTAAGAATGCTTTCAGAAATAAAAGTGTTATTAGTTTATTTTTATCAATTAACAAAATGGAAAGTAAATGAACATAAGAGAAATCAATATTTGATGTGACCACCCTTTTCCTTTAAAACCGCATCAGTTCTTCTAGGTACACTTGTACACAATTTTTTAAGGAACTCAGCAGGCAGGTTGTTCCAAACATCTTGGAGAACTAACCACAGATCTTCAGTGGATGTAGGCTGCTCAAATCCTTCTGTCTTTTCATGTAACCCCAGACAGACGCGATGATGTTGAGATCAGGCCAAATCATCACTTCCAGGACTCATTGTTCTTCTCTAGGCTAAACAAACTGTAGTTCTTCATGACATTGGCTGTATGTTTGGGGTCGTTGTCCTGCTGCAGAATAAATTTGGGGCCAATCACACACCTCCCTGATGGCATGGCATGATGGATAAGTATCTGCTTGTATTTCTCAGCATTGAGGACACCATTAATCCTGATCAAATCTCCAACTCCATTTGCAGAAATGCAGCCCCAGACTTGCAAGGAACCCCCACCATGCTTCACTGTTGAACAAACTGCCTTCTGCTACAGCCATATATTTTAAATTTTGACTCATCAGTCAAGAGCACCTGCTGCCATTTTTCTGCACCCCGAGTTCCTATGTTTTCGTGTATAGTTGAGTTGCTTAGCCTTATTTCTACGTCGGCAGTATGGCTTTTTGGCCGCAATTCTTCTTTGAAGATAACTGCTGGCCAGACAGTAGATGGGTGTACCTGGGTTTCCACCAGTTCAGTACTGATGGCACTGCTGGACATCTTCCAATGTCAAAGGAAAGAAAGCATGATGTGCCTTTCATCTGCTGCATTGTTTCCTTGGCCAACCGGTTCCTCTACCATCCTCAATGTTTCCCGTTTCTTTGTGCTTCTTCAAAAGAGCTTGAACAGCACATCTTAAAACCCCAGTCTGCTTTGAAATATTTGCCCTTGCTGATGCAGTATAACTACCTTGTGTCTTGTTGCTGTGCTCAGTCTTGCCATGGTGTATGAACTGTGACTTGAAACGGTCTTCCACATCCTCACCGTAGTAGCAGAGGTTGGCTGTTCCTCACCCAGTTTTAAGCCTCCTATACAGCTGTTTCTGTTTCAGTTAATGGCCATGTTTCAACCTACATATAAAATTGATGACCTTTAGCACCTGCTTGGTATAATTGATTAATCATACACCCCCACTCTAATCCTACAAAATCCCTGACTTTGTCCAAGTGTGTAAAGGTGGCCCTACACTTTACAACCCTCGCAAGACTTTTGTCTTGCGAGGGTTGTAAAGTAATTAAAAAAACGTACGATCTGCCCATCTTGGACAGGCAGATCGTACTTGCGATCATCGCAAGCCCGCCCCCCTGAGGCTGCAATGCGGGGGGGGCTTCCGATGACTGCAAACAGGCAGTGTGCGCGTGCGCACACCG
>NW_017306572.1:225311-319846 GCF_000935625.1 Nanorana parkeri
TAACCCCGCCGATAATCGTACGATTCTCGGCGGGTTTTCCAACCTGCTTGTTCGATGTAAGACGTGCGACTGTACAGTAGAAACGGTCGCACGCCTTCCATACACTTTGCGATATCGTACGATCACGGGATTTCCCGTGATGCTCGTATGATAATCGTACAGTGTATGGGCACCTTAAGAATTGATGCTGGTTTGAAGCCAAAGAATAATCACACCAAATATCAATTTGATTTATATTTTTCTTCTGTTCATTCACTTTGCATTTTGTAAATTGATAAAAATAAAAATACTTCGAAAGCATTCTTACTTTACAGCATTTTTTCCCACCTGCCTAAAACTTTTGCACAGTAGTGTTTGTTGACAGCTTTGAGTTATATGTAGTTATTTCAGTTTTTTAAATTGACAATTTAATTTTGCTATAAACCTCCAAATATAGGGGAAGAGGGAGAAGTCAATCTTCACTCACAGATAGGAATAGCTGGAAGAGAGGGCAATGTAGTCGTGATGGGTGACTTCAATTACCCAGACATCAATTGGGCCAATGGAACTTCGGGTTCGGCAAAATTATTTCTACGTCGGCAGTATGGCTTTTTGGCCGCAATTCTTCTTTGAAGATAACTGCTGGCCAGACAGTAGATGGGTGTACCTGGGTTTCCACCAGTTCAGTACTGATGGCACTGCTGGACATCTTCCAATGTCAAAGGAAAGAAAGCATGATGTGCCTTTCATCTGCTGCATTGTTTCCTTGGCCAACCGGTTCCTCTACCATCCTCAATGTTTCCCGTTTCTTTGTGCTTCTTCAAAAGAGCTTGAACAGCACATCTTAAAACCCCAGTCTGCTTTGAAATATTTGCCCTTGCTGATGCAGTATAACTACCTTGTGTCTTGTTGCTGTGCTCAGTCTTGCCATGGTGTATGAACTGTGACTTGAAACGGTCTTCCACATCCTCACCGTAGTAGCAGAGGTTGGCTGTTCCTCACCCAGTTTTAAGCCTCCTATACAGCTGTTTCTGTTTCAGTTAATGGCCATGTTTCAACCTACATATAAAATTGATGACCTTTAGCACCTGCTTGGTATAATTGATTAATCATACACCCCCACTCTAATCCTACAAAATCCCTGACTTTGTCCAAGTGTGTAAAGGTGGCCCTACACTTTACAACCCTCGCAAGACTTTTGTCTTGCGAGGGTTGTAAAGTAATTAAAAAAACGTACGATCTGCCCATCTTGGACAGGCAGATCGTACTTGCGATCATCGCAAGCCCGCCCCCCTGAGGCTGCAATGAGGGGCGGGCTTCCGATGACTGCAAACAGGCAGTGTGCGCGTGCGCACACCGGTCCGTTCGGCAGTTGTTGAACAAGCAGGCCACTAACCCGCCGATAATCGTACGATTCTCGGCGGGTTTTCCAACCTGCTTGTTCGATGTAAGACGTGCGACTGTACAGTAGAAACGGTCGCACGCCTTCCATACACTTTGCGATATCGTACGATCACGGGATTTCCCGTGATGCTCGTATGATAATCGTACAGTGTATGGGCACCTTAAGAATTGATGCTGGTTTGAAGCCAAAGAATAATCACACCAAATATCAATTTGATTTATATTTTTCTTCTGTTCATTCACTTTGCATTTTGTAAATTGATAAAAATAAAAATACTTCGAAAGCATTCTTACTTTACAGCATTTTTTCCCACCTGCCTAAAACTTTTGCACAGTAGTGTTTGTTGACAGCTTTGAGTTATATGTAGTTATTTCAGTTTTTTAAATTGACAATTTAATTTTGCTATAAACCTCCAAATATAGGGGAAGAGGGAGAAGTCAATCTTCACTCACAGATAGGAATAGCTGGAAGAGAGGGCAATGTAGTCGTGATGGGTGACTTCAATTACCCAGACATCAATTGGGCCAATGGAACTTCGGGTTCGGCAAAGGCGGGGCGATTTCTAAACATGTTGCGCGACAATTTCATGGACCAGATGGTGGAGACTCCTACCAGAAAAAATGCCATCTTAGATCTAATTGTCACTAATAATGCAGAGTTAATTGAGGATATTGTAATTGGGGAGTCATACCCTTTGGAATAACAATTTTATCACTGCCATAAGTAGGTAATTAGCAACTAAATGGTGTAATGGGCAAAAGTCCTGTAAGTTTGGAGACACTTGTTTCTTCCTAGTTGGCCATCCTATCATGTGCAGCTACTTATTAAATGTATTTAGGTTTTGTAGCTCAGAGCTTATTTCTGTAGACTGTATGTATCTTGTATGATATCTTCTTATCAAAAAGTTCTTCCAAATCTCTCCATTATTTATGCTTTTTGCCTTAACTGTGCTGGAGAGCAGTAGCTTTTGACAGCACAGCTTGCCACGGTCCATGACCAGATTGTACCTTTAAGTTGGCCATACACCTTACAATTATCTGCAGATTTTCTGTGGTCAGATGGAAAAGGTGCAACAGATTCCTCCATCTACACTTAAATGTGTGGATGGAGTAATCTCCACCTGGGCCAATCTGTTGCACTTTCTCCATCTGACCACAGAAAATCTGCAGATAATTGTAAGGTGTATGGGCACCTTGGCACACACTCCACAGATGTCCTGGGAAAATGTCCTTATTGCAACACAGTTGTTTAGAGTTAATTTTCAGTCTGTGCATGTTGTGGCCTTTATTACTCTTGGCGCATACAAGTAAATTTACCTTCTACCACAATATACCTTCAGACTGAATGCGATGAAGGTCTGGTTGTCTAATCAGGAAATTTTCAATCCTGGAGTAGGATTGGTGGGCAGCTGAATAGAACATGTAATTCCCATCATCGTCGTGTACAATGTGCCATATGTATACCGACTGTTTTGTGTGTAAAATATTTTTTGTAATGGAGAACTGAATAAGGTTGATGTGAAACATTAAGAGAAACATTTCTTGATTTGGAGTCTGGGAGGCCCTGCATATGTATCAGGAATGCAGTAAACCTTATCCTTTTTAGAGAAATGCCACCTGCACTCTTCCCCTAAACAAGTTAGCCAATACTCTTGATGTTTTTTCTTGCACATGCAGTCCTTTTACATTCCATGTGAGCAATGTGGATGGTGATTTGGGAACAGATTTATGTGGTTGTGCTGGCCGTGAAGACATATTAACCTTGGGAGAGAATGGGAGGAGGAGGGTCAGTAGAGGTGGGTAAGAAAACATAGATGGAGAAGAGGGGAAGTGAAGAGAGAGGAGAAAATAAGCAGGACGTGGGGTGAAAGGGGGGCGAAACTGCAAGGCCTTAAAAAAAAACGCATAAAACTAGTGCTTAATCCGAAGCTATGACCTGCTCTAGTCTCCATTGCAAGTTAAATGTCCTTTTCAAAGTAGACCTGATTAATCGAACATTTGCTATGTTATAGGGAAAATCCAGATACGTTAATTTTGTCTAAGCAGTACCCTGAAAATCTACTTATTGTCTATTCTGCCAGAAAAACAGCAGTACATGTAAATGTACATACAGACTCCTTTGCCTGCAGCAACATAGTTGTGTGAGGGGCACTGCTCTTATGAGCTTTGGACAGAAACCTTGTGGTGTCACTGCTATGCTGCTCATTCTTTTCTGTGCTGGAAAGGAAACTTTACCAGAGGACCTGCAGTGCAAGGCTCTCTTTGCTTTTTCATGGTCCTCCTGCTTTTTAGATATTTACCCACCAGTCATCAGGGGGCAGCTATGCCATAAGAAAGCAAAGCACCTACATAGAGATACAATGAAGGACAAGGAGTGGTAATGGAGAAGTAATGGAGAAAACATCAGCTGGAGAGAGCCCTCAGGAATACTGGTGACTAGTCTATTGCTTTCTGGCATCCAGAGTTCATGTATTGTTTAAGTTACATGCTCAATGGTGCATTTAGAAATCCTTCACATGTAATATACACCTGGTTGTCTTGTTCATAACTCTGCACTAGATGTCATCATACATCTCTTTGGTCAAGGAAGCTATCATTTTGTACTGTGAATGCATTTAATATCTTGAAGTGCTTTAGAATTTTCTGCTAAACATTTCACTGGTTTGATTCCAAATGGTTCCCAATTGAGCTTGTGCTACTCCAACATATATGCCCAGTAGTGATGACTGTTTACTTAAACCAAGTTGTCAGTAGCTGTCTTGTCTAAAGTTTGGGAATTAAGAAATGCTGTTATTTAACTGCTCTGGTAAGATCTCTGGGTTTCAAGAAAATCCTTAGATTCCCATCCTTCTTTTCACTAATCACTGGACTATTTACCTAAGGTATGTGTAAAGTGACAGATCTCACAACTCCTGTCTCTTTGAGATCTGAGAGTGTTTGGGTATGTTTCATGGCCTTAAAAGTATGCATGTAATATATGGAGAGAAATAAAAATACAATCATGTGAAAAAAGTATGTACACCCAAAGGAAACGGTTGATTTTTAAAAAACATATCTAAACAAGATCTTCAACCGTATCTACAGATAAAGATGATATATTTGAATAAATGACAGATAAAATCAACATGGTGTTAACCCTTTCGCTGTCAAGCCCTCCGGAACATTTTTCAAATCAGCTGGCCAAGCCATTTTTGCATTTTTTTGCAATTTTTTCCTATTGATTTGATTTTCAACTGCTGCGTTGCTAGCGTTTGTAAAAGACCCCCCAAAAAATTTTTTTTTAAATTTTAATTTTTTTTACATTCTCTATTTATTTTTAAATTATTTTTTATTTTACTGTTGGGGGGGCTGTGGCGAAATATTGGGGTCTAAATAGACACCTGACATTTCCCTTCTGAAAGAGAAAAAGAAATTGAGGACATAAGTCCTCAATTTCTTTTTCTGCAGCCCCAGCACTCAATGAATGGGAAGCACTCAGTACAGAGGCTTCTCATTCATTCACAAACTAATGATAGTAAAAATATCTTACTATCATTAGTTTATGAATGGGGAGGAGCCTCTGTAGTGAGTGCTAGTCCCCATTCATAAATTCTTGAATGAACAGGCTGTGGTGTAGATCACAGCCTGTTCATTCATAACTGGGGACACATAGTACTATGTGTCCCCTGTTATTTACAAACACCGGAGTGATCAGATGATCACTCCGGTGTTTGCTGTAAACAGAGGGATCGTTAAATATCAATGATATTTAACGATCCCCCGCTCGGCCACGCTACAGAGCCGCTGTCATCCAAAAACTGACAGGATGACAGCGGCTCCGATCACTATGCCGCTCGGCCATCCTGAATTTCGGCCGTCCGCCGCTTGCTCCCCCGACCCCCCCGCCGGTGATTTTATTATGGATTCTCTCATCCCTCCCTGGGGTGGCTTTGATGATAGCAGTCATCAGCGGCTTGTGAGCCGCTGATGACAGCTATTAATTTGAAGGGGACAGTCTGCTGAACAATTCTACTATAAGCTCATGGTCGCTGAAGCGACCATGAGCTTATAGTAGAACTGTAAATGCCAGGTCCGTACGGCATACTGAGCTGGCCAGCCAGGAGCACTTTTGTAGCTCCGTATGCCGTACGTCCTCAGCAGCGAAAGGGTTAATATACATATACACTATATTGCCAAACATATTGGGACGCCTGCCTTTACACGCACATGAAATGTAATGGCATCCCAGCCTTAGTCCGTAGGGTTCAATATTGAGCTGACCCACCCTTTGCCACTATAACAGCTTCAACTCTTCTTGGAAGGCTGTCCACAAGGTTTAGTAGTGCGTCTATGGGAATTTTTGACCATTCTTCCAGAAGCGCATTTGCGAGGTCAGGTACTGATGTTGAATGAGGAGGCCTGGCTCGCAGTCTCCGCTCTAATTCATCCTAAAGGTGTTCTATTGGGTTGAGGTTCGGACTCTGTGCAGGCCAGTCATGTTCCTCCATCCCAAACTCGCTCATCCATGTCTTTATGGACCTTGCTTTGTGCACTTCTGCGCACAGTGCGCAGAATTTGCCAACTGTCTGCAGAGTCAATAGCTACAGACCTCCAAAATTCATGTGGCCTTAAGATTGGCACAACAGAGAGCTTCATGGAATGGGTTTCTATGGCCGAGCAGCTGCGTCCTAACCTTACATCACCAAGTGCAATGCAAAGCGTCAGATGCAGTGGTGTAAAGCATGCCACCACTGGACTCTAGAGAGGTGGAGACATGTTCTCGGGAGTGACGAATCACGATTTTCTGTCTGGCAATCTGATGGACGTGTCTGGGTTTGGCGGTTGCCAGGAGAACGGTACTTGCCTGACTGCATTGTGCCAAGTGTAAAGTTTGGTGGAGGGGGGATTATGGTGTGGGGTTGTTTTTCAGGGGTTGGCCTTAGCCCCTTAGTTCTAGTGAAGGGAACTCTTAAGGCATCAGCATACCAAGACATTTTGGACAATTTCATGCTCCCAACTTTGTGGGAAGAGTTTGGGGATGGCCCCTTCCTGTTCCAACATGACTACGTACCAGTGCACAAAGCAAGGTCTATAAAGACATGGATGATTGAGTTTGGGGTAGAGGAACTTGACTGCACAGAGTCCTGACCTCAACCTGAAAAACACCTTTGGGATGAATTAGAGTGGAGACTGCGAGCCAGGCCTTCTCGTGCAACTCCGTACTTGACCTCACAAATGCGCTTCTGGAAGAATGGTCAAACATTCCCATAAGCACACTCCTAAACCTTGTGGACAGCCTTCCCAGAAGAGTTCAAGCTGTTAAGCTGTTGTTATAGCTGCAAAGGGTGGGCCAACTCAATATTGAACCCTACGGACTAAGACTGGGATGCCATTAAATATATATATACATGGCTCGAAAATCCACTCGTCTGCTCGTCTGTGATGAGCAGACAGTGGAGCCCGACGAGCAGCTTCCCGGCCGGCTGATGTAATTACACGGCCGGCCGGGAGCTTTACAGTGAAGCGATTGAGCGTCTCGAGAGACGCTCGATCGATTGTATTAGCAGCTGTCACTGCCATTGCCGGTCCCGAGATCCGCTGTGCCCGATGCGGCCGGGACCGGTACGGCTCTGTGACAGGAGATCAAAGGGAGTTCAGTATACGAACTCCCTTTGATCTCCTCTCAGTCCCCGAATGCAGGAAGTGATGTATATTGCATCACTTCCTGCATTCAGTGTCACTCTCCAGCTAGAGAAGCTGATGAAGCCGATCTCTGCTTCATCAGCTTCTCTGGAGGTCCCTAGGTGACATCAGGGGTCTTGGAGACCTGATGTCTCCATAAAGAGGACCTGTCATGTAAATTGGCTATCCCATAGGGGGCTTCTTAGCCCCCCATGTAATAGCAATAAAGTTGTATGTAAAAAAAAAAAAAAAGTAATACAAAAATTAAAGATTGATAAAAAAAATAAGGAAGCATAACATTTATTTTTTTAACTCCGCGCCCCCCACATACACACGCATATATGCGTCAGGTGCGCCTAAGTGCGCTTGTTGCATATTGCCGCAAATGGAGTGAGAGCAATGATTTTAGAGCCATTAAGGCCGGGTTCATTGGCTGATTGACGCGCTGTAAACGCCCTGCAAGTGAAATCCCATTATTTCCTATGGGCATTGTTCTCACTTGGGCATATTTCAGCGTGTCGGAACATGCTGAAAAACGCCCTATGCCCAAAGAAGTACAGGGGCTTCTTTGGGGCGTATTTTCGCATGTATCCATTAGGATACAGCTGGACAACCCTTGTAAATGCGCGTTTGACGCGCGTTTTGTGGGCTGCAAATCGCGGTTAAAACATGCACCGCAAAACGCGCGTCATACACGATAGGCAAAATAGCTATAATTAGCTATAATTTCACGCGGAAGTTGCTAGAGGGGCAGACCATTATAAATATAAATAGTAGGGATGCACCGATACCGATACTAGTACTCGTACTCACCCAAATGCTCCGATACCTAGCACGAGTACTTCCTGTATCAGGAAGGGGGGCAGCGAATCATTAGACGCTGCCCGGTTTCCTGATTGGCCAGGAAACGGCTCCATGCTCTCTCGTCACTTGTGATGAGAGAGCATGGAGCCGACTGATTGGCCGGGAAGCCGGCGTCATGCTCCCTCGTAATCTCATGAATCATAATATTAAGAAAGTGACCTTTAAAGCATTAGTTTCTATTGCTTTAGAAAAAATGTGACCTGTCCCTTTAAGAAAAAGTATCGGTAATTGGTATCTGCGAGTACTTGATCAAAAGTATCGATACTCGTATTAGGTCTTAAAAAAGTGGTATCGGTGCATCCCTAATAAAAATGGAAGCAGGTTGTTTACCACGGTAGTAGAAGTAATTTTTTTCTGAAGATATGGGTAAACAACGCGATTTAACAACCTTTGAACGTGGGATGCTTGTTATGTAAAGAGTTTGCTAGACTATTGAAAGATAATTAATTGCCTGCTGTGGAAAGTCTGTAGATGAGACCATGTTTTTGTTTCCAGTATGGAGTTCCAATTTGTACTATTCACCATTCCACCCACTGCAAGTATAATGCCTTGTTTAAAATATGTAACAAAGTGGTGCAATAACATTAGATACGCCCTATCTGTTGCTAAGTAGTAATCAACAGAACTGTTTTATTGTGTGTCTTTTGTATGAAGACTTGAGTTATTTTTCTGTTTTGTTGGGAACAAGTTTTAATAAGACATGCTACCAAATAAACTGTACCATAAACCATTCTGCAGTTTATTCCTGTCTCTATGGTGCAAATAGCTAATTTAAGCAAGTATTATTATTGTGCACAGTAAGTCCAAAGTGGATTTAATACGCTAATAAAATTAATGTGCAGATGCCAACTCCTTTTTTTTTTTTTTACATTTGTAGCTCTGGAAGCTACACTAAGGCTTTATAAGGAACCTCTCCAGCATGCTCAGTCTCTGATTATCAGCAGTTTCTTTAGAATTAGGAACTATTCTTCATCACACTTAAAGAGGCCAATTTTGCTGGAAATCAAACAGTCAGTACTTTTTTTAATTACTTAATTTTGGAAAAAATAAAAAGAACAGTAATTGCATTTTATTTGGTACCTTTCCACTCCCTTTGTAAGCAATAAATATTATATTCTTCTGCCTATCCTTACAATGTTTTACTTTTGTCTCCGTAATAACATTTTTCCTTATGAAAATTAATATAACAGGTTATTTGGTATTAACTTAGCAAGTAAGAGCCAATCAAGATTTTATATGCCATCAGCAAAAAGGATTCATCTTAACTGGTAACTGGTTATTAATACACAATTAAGATAAATAAAATAATAAATCATATAACCCAACATGGCTCCCCTACCCCCTCCAACCTCCCTCTTTGGCAAAAAATGTCTGTAGAAGTATTTTTCTGAAACACTGGGGTTGATTTACTAAAGGCAAATAATTTAGTTAAACCAATCTATCATTTTGATAAATATTATTCTGAATTCCTGTAGAGCTGTTTACTAAACCTTTACCTGCTGCCAGTTCTTGCAAAAAAAAAGATCAGCAAACCATTTTTTGATTTCGCTTTTTTCACATTGTTGTATATATTCTTGAAGTACATCCAAACAGGATACCTGTGACTTCAGATTATAGGCAGTCTCCTTAACCTGGAAGGGTCATTCAATTCCGTGGTATACTAAAAGGTAATATATCTTTTCTGGCACCAAAAAACCTTCAACCAAATGAATTATGGGTGTGGAAGCAAACACAGCTTCATAAAATAAGACAAAGACACCTGACAGAAATAAATGATCTGCCTTGCTCAAATTGCTGGCAGTAAAACGTGTCCCATAATTCTTTGTTGCAATGTGGGCGCTGACTTAACTTACTGCTTTTTGGATTCAGTATTTAGGCATGTCTCTGGATCACGCATGTTTACAGCCTTATTACCAAATTAATCTGTGCATATGAACAATCCACAGATGTGCGGTTTGCAAACTGGTACAAAGAAAATACACACAGAAGTTTGGCAAAACAGATTGTGTGAGCTGGGCTTAGAACAGCTTATAATGACCATTCTGCTGTTTGCCTATAGCAGCTGTCTCTACCTTAGAGCAAACCCATGCTTTGCCCGTTCAGGGCAAAGCAACAAGTTCTTTTTAGAGTGCATGAAAGCATGAATTGCTCCACTATACCTGCATCTACAGAGGTCACTAAAGGCTTGCTTTAAAGCTTGTTTACTGTTGTAAAGGATACACAATAATTTTTGTTGCACATTGTCTGCGTATGAGTGCACTTGGAAATCTGGTCCCCCAACATCATATACTCACCTTTCCTTCGCTCCCCCACTACTCCATTGAAATACCAGGAGTAAAAAAATGATCCAGTACTTCCTGGTATGGAGGAGCAAGTGCAAGTGGAGAATCACATTGCAGACAGAAAAGAGTCAGCACTTGTAAGATCCACATAGAGATTAGGCTATGTCTGTATTTTCACTCTCAGCAGCTGAAAGGAGTGGAAAGGACCAAATGGAGCTAAGTTTATGCTGTCTGGAAAGTGGGCATTAAAGTGAACCTGTTGCATTGTCATACCTGCAGATCTAAAGGTATTTATTAAAGGTTATTTAGGGTTTCTTTAATGGCAGAAGGGAGTAGGATGGAAGAAGAAGTTTAAAAAAAAAATGAGGCGTAGACTCCGGGAAGACCAATCACTAGTGGCATAACTGGATGACTGGCTTGGAGAGGACAGGAGGATGAGAGAATATAGCAGGTGTCACTAAATGGCGGACCACAACCTGGACATGGACTGAGTGATGGTTCTGTGCGGACTGCGACAGCCGGCCTGAACTAGGTTATGGCTGGCTGACAGTGGATACACGGGCCTCCAAGGCCAGTGCAACCATTTCCGGCCATAACCCAGCGCAGGTCCCTTCTCCACTTTAGTCATTGGTTGGTTGCTAGGACCACTGGCATCCTAGCAGCAAATTATGTCAGACAGGGCCAGCTGCTACAACTAGAAGTGATCTGGGCGCCGCTCTCGGCGCTCGTTTAAGAAAAAAAACCCAGCCCTGCTACTTGTCCGTAGCAGGGCTAAAATAGTGACCAAACAACTTGCCCGGCGCCCGGAACTAGATGTGCCGGGCGTCGGGCGATACGAATTCCACACCCCTGCTAGTGGTGTGGTGCTATACAAGACAGCTGTCAGCAGTGAAAGTGCAGTGTCTGTGGGACCACCGCTTTATAGTTTGTAACAGAAGACTACTTAACATACACTGTGTGACTAGCTGTGTACGGTTTATTTCCTGCGACATGCATAACACAGATTGTAATGTGCTTAAGTCCTTCTTGATTTATAGGGCTGTATGTACAGCCTCGATTTCATGGTTTATGATGTTTATGTACGCTGGAATTTCTTTATTTTGGAAAACAATAAAAACTTTTGAACTGAAAGTGCAGTGTCTGTAAGTTACTATCTTTTAACTAGAAATACCCACTTAAAGTTCTATCATAGTGTGATATCTTGATGTAAGATATAAACCTTCCCAACAACCTAAACAGGTCATGTTTTTGTTCCATAAGTATACGATTTCTGGTTATACTTCAGTAAATTTATACATATTAAATAAATCATTCTAAAGTTTAATTTTATAAAGTAAAAATCTAGTACAGTTTAATTGGATCTTGGCCCCAACTGTCTATGTTGATTGGAAGCTAGAGATTCACCATTTTAGAAGGGGCTTATAGGTAAACAATCAGACTTAGCAGTGATTTGGCCACCCTGTTTAAGGTAGTATGTAAGTGTGATGTGAAATGAGCACCGTCCATGCATTAAAAAAATTCCAGTTGTAACTTTTGTTCACTTACCTTAGTACATTCGTACTTTTCCTGCCAGTGGGGTTATTACACAGCAATTGCAACTAATTTTTTTATATCTATGCTACCAGTATCAGGTTCAGTTTGTTGCCAAAGCAGCACATACAGTGTCTTAGAGTAGAACAAAAATGTATGGAATTCAGGGATGGGGAGTGCTAGGCAGGCTGTTGCTTATTTTATTGCTTTATTAAATGTCACTCACGTTCTATGGATTTATACAATGGATACAGTATGTTCAGTTATACATATTAACAATTAGGGATGCACCAAAATTTTAGACCGAAACCGAAATTTCCAAATTTGTCAGACCAAAATTGAAAATGACTTTTTAAAAAATTTTAAATAATGTTTTAATTATTTTATTTTTATGGTTTTTTTTATTTTTACTATCAGGAATTTTGTGGAAATATCAGGGGTCTAAATAGACCCCCTGGTATTCCCCTTTTAAAATAGAAAAAGAGATTGAAGACACAAAGTCCTCAATCTCTTTTTTTTGCAGGCCCAGAACTCAATGACCAGGAGGCTCTCAGTACAGAGGCTTTCTGTTCATTCACAATCTGGATATAGTAAATATTTACTATCAAGCCAGTCATGAATGGACAGGAAGCCTGTCTGTACTGAGCTGCATCCTGTTCATTCATAAAGTGAGCAAATAGTAAATATTAGGGATGCACCGATACCGGATTTTTGGTATCGCGTACAAATACCGATATTGTTTTTCCCGGTACTCGCTGATACCAAATACCGATACCAGAAGTCCCATTAAGGAAGTTAGGTGACATGTAAGGACTCGCCACCTGGCCTCCTGTTTAGCCGGGAAGCCGGGTAGCGTGTAAAGACTCGCCACCCGGATTCCCGATCAGCAAGGAAGCCGTCTCTATGCTTCCTTGTCACCAGTTAACGAGGAAGCATGGAGCCGGCTTTCTGGTCAATCAGGACTCGCCGCCTGGCTTCCTGATAGGGACACAGACTGAAGCTTGCAGCTGTCACCCACCGGGTAGGAGAGAAGCTAGAGATGCATCAAATTTCCGGCCTTTTTTTGGTACTATCGGCATTTTGCCCATATACCATTTTTGTCCAAAATGTTTTGGTACAGTTTTTTGGTGCATCCATACCTACAATATGCGTTAGGAACTAAACAACCTTAAGGATCTTTGCTGATGGTACCATTAAAATGGCCTATAAGATCATTTAAATTAGAACTAGAGTTACAATGCTGTTGCTTCTGCAGTGAGATCACAGCAGTTATAACTCTGCACTGCTGCTGTGGCATACAGCAGTGTGTAAGAATGAAGAGAGTTGGTGGATCTTCAACACTGTCATTGCTGGTAATCTCCTACAGAGAGTGTGAATGACAGAACACTGCTGTAAACATCTATTGCTTATGAAAATGACATGCAAGAGCTTCTTAATCCAACTCACCCTCTCAAATCAACTCAACTCTATCTACTAAAGGCCGGCTTACAGAATACTTATTTCATTGAAAACAAATTGACAAACAACCAAATTTTTTTCACAATTTAACCCAGAGGTTATTTTGAAGATTCCCCATGTGTCCGCCAGATAGCAAGTGATCAGGACATACCAACAGTAGTGCTCAAAATAGGTTCAGATGCTTTCTGAATTTTAATGACTGTATTTTAGCAGAAATAACATTTGCCAGACAATGGTGAAACAAACTCTCATTACTTTAGATGAAACGTGTCACAGGCCTTGGCACATCAAATTCAGTATATTAGGAAGCATGCAAATGCAGAAGTTATCTTAGTGAAAACCGCTTATCAAGGAGACCAATAGGGGGGCACAGTAGATGGAACGGGACAGGGTCAAGCTAAATCCAGAACCCTCTATAACTATAACAGGTTATATTTCTGGATAATAGGTTTTGATCGTTTTGACAATTGGTTTCCACAAGGTAACCTCTGATTAAGCATTTTTTAAATCATGTGCTTGATTTGAGACTGGTTAACTTTAAGCTGCTAATTTAGTTAAATTTTATAAAATCAGTTTGCCATTATATATATTAAATGTACGTTTAAAGTAAATAACAAGGCAGTTAGCAGCCACACACAACTTAAGCTGGCCACACACTAGTAGATTCTTTAATGACAGCCCGTGAGCCAAACAAATCAAAAATGAACATTTTCCTCCATAAATGCTAAACAGTGTGGATGACGTATCCCCCCTGCCAGCTATTGTATTCTGACAGGGGCCGGTGTGCTACAGTTAGCAGTCACATGTAACTTAAGCTGGCCATACACTAGTAGATTATTTTTATTTCAGCCTGCGGGGTGAATGAAAAAAATCTAGCAGGTTCTCCCATCCACACTAAACAGCATGGATGGGGATAGCATACTATTGTATTCTGACAGCAGTGAGTGTGCCGCTGTTAGAATACCCAGTGCAGAGTGCAGATTATTGGTTGCAGTCACTGTACAGCTGGCAATTTTCTGCCTTGCTCCTTTAATTCTCATATGGAAGAATGTCGGGACAGAGGCTGCTAAGGCTATCCATGGAGCGAATTTCAGGCGGTTCTTGATGATGAGTTTGTGTATGGCCAACTTTAGTCATTTAGCTGTTTTGCAATCTAAAAGGAAGCATTTTATAAAAACATGATAGAAAACTGAGATTTAGAAAGCTTAGAGGAGAAACTGGTACATATTTATATTTTACATGTTCTTTTCCAATAATAAGTGAGGAAATACTTTCAATTACCGTGAATTATATAATATACAGCATAAGGAAATGTATGATAAGATAGTGAGAGGGTAAAACAGTTGAAAGAGATAACACATTTATTTCATATTTGTAGTCCACCATTGTGAAAGAAAAAGACAGAGAGAGTGAAGATCAGATGAAACATGAAATGTAAGAAAGCCACATAGGAAGTGTCTGCTCAGCAGCTCTTGGTATTTGAAGGGAATGATGCACAGCAGTAAACTGTAAGGAACAGAAACGAGAAACAGAATGCAGAATGGGTAAGTGTAAGTACAAGGGTCAGATCAGGCCAACATTACCACTCTGCCCTCAGGAAAACAAGCAAATGCAATCCAATCACACAACAAAAATTTCACAGCAAACCACTGCTGCTTAGCTGGGCTTTAGTTTTGAAGTCAGAGCATTCCAAAAAACACAGTGGTATGAGTAACAGGAACAGAAACAAATGGATCAACCTTATTCAAGCATGCAGGAAAGGACAGAACTGTCAGAAATTGCTAATAAGTCACAGAGAGGAAAACATGGAGAAGTCCAGAGAACAGTATTCAGATTACTCAATACACACAAACTCATCATGAGAGGTTATGACCTATAGCTTTTCAGAATGGATTGTGGAACTTTTTCTTTAGTGCTTTCTCTGGGATTGTGGCCACCGGAACAGTACATTTTGTTCTTGCAAACTCCAAGTGTATTCACTGAACATAGCCAGAGATTTTAGAACAAGTCTAAATCAAATACATAGCAGTGTGTAAGCTTACCTACAGTATATCATGACTCCAGCACTGACACCTTTCATTAAAGCCATACATGATTTGCAAATTTGGCTGAAACTTTATGGACATAAAAAGCAGTGGGAAATTAACAAAAATAAGCCAGATACAGCTCTCTATACCGTCTTCTAATCAACATTAAAATACACCTGGTGTGTACAATCCATAAAGACGCATCAAAATCTGGCTGTATCTGCACAGGAAAACAAAAGCCATGTTTTGTCTCTGCAGAAAAGGTCATAGGAAGGCTCTCTAGATATGCTGATATTTATGGAGTCTACAAAGAACAATTTACAAAATGTGGGGTTTACCTTCAATAGCGGAAAAATCTTGGTGGATGTTATTAAGGCATGCAGTCATATTGGGCAAGTATATGTATATGAAAGCTTAGTGGTGACCTGATGGGAGAATACTAAATCACCAGCACTCCAAATAAATGTGTATCACAGGTTTATTGTGAAACCGTTAAGTTCCATTCAGTGTGTAACCAAGATGAAGATAGGTAGCCTTATTGTGAAGACAGTGTCACACATTTCAAAAGCATGCCAACGTTTTGGGGCCTTGCAGGGTCCCTTCCTAAAGATGACAGTGACATCACTATGCCACCTTGAGGAAGGGACCCTGGAGGGCCTCTGAATCGTTGGTATGCTTTTGACATGTGACACTGTCTTCACAATAAGCCTGTCTTCATCTCGGTTGCACACTGAATGGACCTGATTTTTCTTTTTCACCTAGTAAAGATAAAAAAGATTTTCTCCTTGGGTAATTTTTCAACTTGACAACCACCCTGAGCTTTAACAAATACTTGCAACACAAAAAGTTGATGTGATTATCACAAGCTCTGGTTGGCTGCATTATAAATTTAACGCATAAAAATTGAATTGAACCATTAGGGATAGGCACCACACCCCCAATTAGAAATGTATACAAGAAAGATAAAGAAAAGTGGGGCTTTAAAAGTGTCCAGACCATACGAAATGTCCATCAAACATCCTTGGTCCTTGGATCCTTGGTCCCACATGCTGTCTCGCAATCACCAAGCAGGTGAACCGGAAGGATCCAGCCACCTTTGTGAACATGAAGTGGGTTTTGTATTGTTATTATTTGTTATTTTCATTAAGAATTTGGTATTTGTGATCATTATACTTAAACTTATTTTGATGCAATGTCTTAGAATACCTCCAACCTCCCTGAGGAAACACATACAGTTGCGAAACGCGTCGGAGATTGGGCCCACAGTGGATCCTACAATTATTACAGGATTTAGGACTTGCAAGGAGTCTATGATATATAAATATATGTACACATGTATGGGCACCAAAAGGAGGTCGCTTGATTTTAATGTAACATTCTATCATGTCAATGACATTTTAAATGTAACCAAGTCTTCAAATTATCTTTATGTATTAAAATATATTTTTATACAAAACCATGTATGTTTGATGGACATTTAGTATGGTCTGGACACTTTTAAAGCCCCGCTTTTCTTTATCTTTCTTGTATGCATTATAAATAACAGGCTAAGTGGATGTAGGATTCATGCCCTGCTGACCAGAAGCTAAAGCACTTTTATCATTTGCATGGTTTTATTTAAATTTTTGCCACTTTCAAAAGTCCCATTTTTCAACTTTGAAAACCAGTAAACCATGAATTTACCAATCTGAATTACTTTGCAACTTTTTTTTCAAATAGGCCCCCTTTACCTTGATTTGGTTGTGGGTCTGCCATATCTTCGATAGCAAAGAAGAGACTAGAAAATTATGCAGACAGGGAAAGGAGGGCTAACTTTTGGAAAGAAAAGAAACATAAAAGTGTATAAAATACATAGTACTTCCCTTGATTATTTCTGTTAATAAATGAGTACTTCCTTCAGTGGATGAGCAAATCTTTTAATAACTTGCTCATATTTGCTGTCAGAGAATCATTTCCCTGGAATTATTTTTGCACAGCTACATTGTGCCAGAGACATTTACCTTTCCAGTCTATGGACTGATTTTCTCTTGGTTGTTCTTTTGATATGAATGAAGTTTGCCAAAACTTAACACTAATGAGCACCATATAAGAGATCTCTGAAATCCACCATAACAAAAAGACAGGAGGAAAAGAAATATAGCCATAGACTAGAGGAAAGGTGAGTGATATAGTAATAAAAGTGGAGCAGACAGGAGCATATATAAAAATATATTATAGCCTGGACCTACGTTTAGCAGGTATAGGTTTGGTTGTTCCTGTTATAGCAGCTCCATTTTCATAGATGGGTGGATCCGTAATATCATTATCAGGTGGAGGGTAGGGAGGGGGTGGGGGTATCACTAAATGAGGTGGACTTCTGGACGTTCCTCTTGGGGGTTTGTGTGGAACCTGCCGTCCATTACCTATGTGAAGATTAATACACAGATTATTTTACGTTATTTTAGCATCATATTATACACTTTGTCTTCCATGTTTCTTTTTAAGTTTAAATGAATCTAAAATGTTTTAGTCTTTTTGATTAGCAAATACTTTAAATATATAAAAACCAGTAGAATTATTGGTTCACAGACATTCAGGGCCTATGTAATAACCCTCCCAAACAAGGTCTCTGCTATCTCTGTCATGTCAACATCTTCAACAGTAGCAGAGTAAATCGGAGGCTGGCAGTAGCAGACTTGTCACTTCCCTTCATCTCTCATGTGCCAAAAATAAATGGCAAACTAAGGGTGGAACAATTATTTCCACTTTAGATTCCAGTATGTTTTTTTGGTTCTGCTGGTAAACAATCTCAGTGAACAAAAAAAGATAACCTGGAAAATAGAATCGTACGATTGTCGGCGGGTTTGTGGCCTGTTCGTAAAACAAAAGCGCACACTGCCCGTTCAGCATTGCAGTCATCGGAAGCCCGCCCCCCAGCGGGGTGGGCTAGCGGTGATCGCAAGTACGATCTGCCTGTCCAAGATGAGCAGATCGTACGTTTTTTTAAAATTACCTTACAACCATCGCAAGACAAAAGTCGTGCGATGGTTGTAAGGTGTATGGCCAGCTGGAGAAAACTGAGGCTCAGATGACTACTTTAGCCCAGGTCGCAGAGAGAGACCAACAGACCTTGACAGAAGTGATGCAACAGTTGGCAACCTGGACATCAGATGTTTCTGCAGTTCAGGCACAGTAAGCTACCTCCTACAAAGGATGACAGCCCAAAATAATGTGAAGGCCCTACCTTTGAGAGGACTGCAGGAGGGCAGTCCTGGTCTAAAGTATGGTGGGCAGCATTTGTCATGTTGTTGTTTTTGGGAGACTCAAAAAAGGCATACATTGACCTGACCTCAGAAAATGCCCTGGATTATAAAAAGATGAATGCAGTGGTCTTGTGGATGATAAACATCAGTGAGGGTGCAGCAGATACAAAGCTAGAGCTACCAGAATAAGGGGGTCTCCCCACTCCCAAATGTCTCTACCTCCAGAAATGTAAGGGTGGATGAGCGCAGGTTTACTATTGTCCTTCCTTTACAAATGGCACCATTTAGAAGCTTATAAAGAAACAATAAGACATAATCAAGTTAAAAAAACTTTATTTATAAACAACCTCCCACTTTTATTACATATAGATACAAAAGTATGTAGGCTGCCTTTGCTGACATCTCTCTTTCCAGTTATGGTAGTTACCCACTTATCTAGCTGATCCAGGGGCTTTAACATTTACTTTCACTGAAAATAATGCAAATAATGATAAATAAATAATACATTCCCTCTGATTTCCTTTGCTGCAAGTTTGTTGAAGGTCAGTGATGAGACCATACAGAAGTTCAGAGACAGTTACTAGACATGTGCGATTCGTTTTGTTCCGAATCGAAATTCGGACGAAATTTCGGAAATTCGTGGATTTGGAGCATCCGAATTTCTGAAATGTACCCTGTCCAAATTCATCTGAATCTGAAATTCCGGATCTGAAATTTTGGATTCAGTACGAATTTCATCCTAATGGAAATTAAATTAGAAATTTACGATAATGACTACAAAAAGAGGATTTCATAGCATGTGAAGATAAAAACATAACATTACTTCATGTTTCTGTGCATGCACCGTCAACGTTTAAACGGATAAAAAAACATTTATAAAATTTTAATGTCCCTTTAATAGTGAAGGCTAGAGCACAGCAACCAGAAATGTCAACTGTGCCATTTCTGCTACGTACGTGCGTCCAAACATTCGTCCGTTCGTGCAAAACCCCAAATTTCGGAAATTCGTCCGAATTACGAATCCGATCCGAATTAGGAATCTAATCCGAAATCCAAAACGAAACACATACAGGACCCGATTTCGGAAATACGAAATAAACGAAATCCGAAACTAAACACATTTTTTGCGGCTGCACATGTCTAACAGTTCCCTAACATTTTTAGAAGACATCATTAGCATCATAACTTTTGTTTTAGGAGGAGCGGGAAAGGGTTATAACCCCTGTCAGGTTTTTATTGCTGGAAGCAGAAGAAAGGTGTGGAGTGCTGGATCTCTTAAAGCAATAGGGGGGAATGAGTCTCCTTAGCCTAGCCATACATTTGGCCAATTCCTGCTGACTCTGCAAAGGATTAAAACGTTGGTGGCCCCTCTGGCGCCACCCAGCTTGACAAACTTCGACTGAAAAGTTGAAAGATCCTGGTGGAAAACTGACAGCCGAACAGTGACTTCATACACTCAGGTGCAGATACTGTTTAAGTATTCAGACGGATAGCATGGGAGATTTCCTCATCCACACTGTTTAGCGTGGATGGGGGAATCAAGTGATTTCTGTCATTTAGCCCATGAAGCTGAGCAAGAGAATTCTACATGTGTATGGCTAACCTTAAGCAGCTCTTCCAGGATTGGTGACCAAAGGGTAGCCCATTGCTCGAGTACAGAATAAGTGTGCAAGGAGGAAAGTGGCAAAAGCAAAACATCCAGACGTATTTTTATTCAGATTCTTATATCATAAAATTCCAACGCACTTGGGGGGTTCAACGAATGCCCCTTACACATACAAAATTATGATCTGTATATAGTATTGATTGATGTGAAGTGGTATAGAATGACGAGCATACGTATGATGAGCTATATCATACATTATTAGGAAGTCAATTACACATATGAATTATGGGAAGATGATATATAATTTAGCTAAACAATTAAAAACAAAAATATTACAGATTATATAAGTAATATGTACTGTAAATCATATAAAGGAGACTTTTGTGCAGTGAACTGTATAGTAAATAATTACCTGGGTACTGTTGAACAATGTGTGTACTGGACTGATGGATTTAAAGGGATCCTGTGGAGTCATTACTCTGCTGGGAACATGGGAAATTAAGAAATTATATGATAAGGGATTGTAGAGGGAATGGAATGTGTGGAAAACATGAAAGGACCTGAAAGAGTGCTAAAAATTAAGTTGTAAAATAAACCAAGTGGGAAAATTAGGAATTAGAGAGGGATGTGAGCATAAGCAGGGAGGAAATCAACTGGTTACCAGAAGGGCCCAGTCACACCATATCCAGTGCGTTCCGGTGCGTTCCTAGCCCGTAACACACTGGATTGCATAGATCAGGCCAAGTCACATTCTGGGAAGGGAGGGGCGTGGTGGCACCATTCATGTCAATGGCACCGCAGGTACGCCCCCTCCCCGCACCATAATGCGAGGTACAGGAATTCCGTTCTTCCGGTGCAGTGCGATCAGAAAAAATAGTGCATGCCCTTAGGAAATAAAGGGTAGCAGAAAACAGAGGAATAGCGGCAGTCCCTGTGTATAAATAACTGAACATTTGTAAGTCTTGAAGGGAATGGAGTTATGTTTCCTGAGAAAAAAGGCCCAGTCTTTGGGGCCCGGAAAGTCAGCGAGCTTCTGAACCTAATTCCAAAAGGTCTGAAGCCTGGGGCAGGACCAGAAATTATGAAGCATATCAGCATGGGAACAAGCACACCTCCAACATAGTCTAGAGGATTGAGGCAACATGGAGTGTAAGGCTGCTGGAGTGCTATACCACCTAGTAATAATTTTACTTATGGAAGATTTAAACGAGAGTGAGGAGTTTAGAACGGGCATGCGGAGAAAAAGTAATATGCAAATCATGTTTCTGTTTTGCCAGGTAAGGAGTATTCCCATTCGAAGAGGGAGAGCTGCCAAGCAAATTCACCAGCAGGAGGGATGTAACGTATGAAGTGGGCTAACTGCATCCTCTGCCAAGGAGTCAGGATGTGGGAGGCGGAATTGGAGCTTGAGGAGGTCTGAGTGGGTGGGCCACTGAGAGCCCTGGAGGAACTGAAAGGCCCGGTATTGATGCAATTGATGAAGGCGAACAAAGGGTCCCTGAGACTCAGGGGGAGGATGTTTTGCTTAAGATCAAAAGTAAGGGTGAAGGGGATAGCGAAATAGATCCTTGAAAGAAAACTGCCTTAGCTATGTTCACAGTGGGTATAATAGTGGGGTGGTTTCGAATAGTGGACAGTACCTGGAGGAGGCACCAAGGAAGTCCGAAGAGTGGGGCATCTGAGAACGACTGCTCCATTTCATAATTTAGTATCAGAATGTAGAGCTGCAACAACTAATCGACATAATCGATTATAATCGATTATTGAAAAAGTTGTCAACTTTTTAATTCATCGATTAATCGGCTTCCGATTGGTTGGCCCTGTTCATGGCTCCACACACGCTGCGCGCCACACCTCCTCCCCACCTCACGCTCGCCGCTGCCAGACCCGCACGGCCGCATCCACGCTCCACAAGCCGCACCTCCTCCTCGCTCGCTCGCCCACATCCACGATTGGCACAGGGACGCGGGAAGAAAAAGTAAGGAGGAGCAGGTGTGGGTGGATGCCAGCCGCTGATAGACAGTCCCGATCTCAGAAGCAAGTTGCTGGAAGACTGCTCATGTAAGCCTGCACTTTCCCACACATGGTACTCTATAATGTATTGCTGGGATAGAAAAATGCCTACACCAATCAAGAATGTGAGTGAGGTGGATTGCCAAGTAGTAAAGGCAAATGTCAGGGAGTGCCATACTGCCAGCACATTTGGGTCTTCATAGAATTCTATGTTGTAGTCTAGCAGGTTTATTAGACCAGACACCAATTTGGTGAGGATAAATTGGATTTAACGGAACAATGAAGTAGAGATATGGATGGGGAAAGCCTGCATATGGGTATGGCAGTCTGGGCAGAATATTTTGTTTCAAAATGTGACCATGTTTGTAAATCTTTAGCAATGGTTGAAAGAAGAGGAGGGGAATTCATGCAGAAGGTCAATGATGGGTCCTTAGGGAGCTGGATACCCAAGTACTTTTTGGTGGGGAGCCCACCAAAAAGAAAAATTGCTTAGAACTCTACGGAGTCGTTCCTCAGACCAGCCTGTCATTGCTTTGTACAGGCTGAGCAGTTGCAGCTGTCTGGAACCACCTGTGATTTCAGTTGCAAGAATCCGCAGATTCTTGTCATATGTGGGAACAAGAAGCTCCTGTGAATGAGACCTAACTTGCCTATTTACTACAGTCACACAAACAATAGGACAATTTACTTAAAGGAGAACTATGGGGTTAAGGCTTTTCCCCATAGTTCTCCTTAGGGTAACGGGAGGACACAAACTAGAGTCCTCCCATCACCCTAGGCTCAGCTCGTGGTATACTGAAACGCGGCAGCTGAAGCGGATCCCGACAATTGTGCTGGAATCCGCCCAGCTGCGTGACTGACAGCTGGCTCTGCCTATCTAGAGGCAGAGCCAGCTGTACCCGCCACCTCCCCCGTCCGTTCTGCCAGTCAGTGCTGACGGATCGGAGCGGGGAATCCAGCCCCTCCCCCTGTCACGGCAGAGAGCTGTGACAGGATCGAGAGGTGAGTGAACGCCGGTATGTGTTTGCTCACCTCCCGATCTACTGAGCCGACCTGTGACTGTCTCATTGTCACAGGTCGGCTAAAACTATGAGGTGAGTGAAAAGCACTCACCTCATAGTTCTCCTTTAAATTTTGTGAGTAGGCCATAAATTCTTTGCTGAATTGTGACAAATAATTATACTTTAATATTGTTATTATTTCCTCGGTTTCCTTGTTATCAGTATGTTTTGAAGAAAAAACTAAACTACAATACAAAACTAATAAAAAAGTGACTTCCCCTGGAGAGATTTCTTTCAATTCCTTCTAAAGGTGGCCATACATCTTACAACCATTGTACAACTTTTTTTGTCCAGACATCTCACCCTCATTCAATCTTCTTACAACTAGCCCATCATGCACAAACCAATGTAGTTTGCAATTAACGCTTGTCAGCACTACTACCCAGACGATTTTCATTGATCGAAAAGGACAGATTTTCGTTTGAGCATGTGCAGTTTTCATCTCGAGATTTTTGTTGTACAACGCCGCCACTAACCTGTCAATTTTCATCCAACTAGATAAAAATATTCTAGCCTGCTTCAAAGACAAACATCTGCCAGTTGTA
Organism: Nanorana parkeri; assembly: GCF_000935625.1. Lineage (NCBI taxonomy): Eukaryota > Metazoa > Chordata > Amphibia > Anura > Dicroglossidae > Nanorana > Nanorana parkeri. Next base: position 248,984 of record NW_017306572.1, read on the forward strand.
CAGTCAGTTGAGATTGTGCACTTCCCATCAACTGGCAGATATTCGGACGAAAACAATATCGCAGACAAAAATCTCCAGATAATTGTAAGGTGTATGGGCACCTTTAGACTGTGCAGATGACATTTTTATGTTAGGGCATATCTGAAAGAAGGGTGTCAAGGTGTCTGGAGCAATCCTGTGACCAAAGAACTACAACTCAAAGTTGTAGGTTTTTCATGGGCATACTTTTTCCAGGTTAGTAAGGTATTGAAACTAATAGATAAGCATAAAAGACAAGCAACTAGTTTATTATAAAGGTAAGACTACATCTGCTGTTAGTGAAAGGTACCCAAGGAAAAGTAAAATGAGTATTGCAATAAAATATTAAACATTGACATTCATTTGTGTGAGCCAATGAACTGAGCTCTTATAAGTGTTTATACTGCAGTCACAAGAAGCAAACGAGCACTAAGGTTACATATTTTAACTTTTTTTTTTAAATACTAAAAAACGTAAACGTTAAATACTAAATTACTCATCCAGTTAGATATCAATATGGCTGACAAGCACCAGATGTTTGAGTTTACAATATTTTTAAATGTAAATGTGGCTTATAAGCTGACAAGTAGCTGGAACCTCTACTTTAAAACTTGGGATCATTTATTGAAGCTCCTACACCTGTGCAGGATTTTATACAGTCTCTGTGATGATTTTGGTATTCATTGACACCTTTCAAATCAACACTAAAAAAAACTTTCAACTCTGTCCAAGGTACTTCCAGTACTCAACAAGGTGCAATTCATATCATGTTAGCTAGTTAAATACACACATGCAGGTAAACATGCATGGAGGCATGTTAGGCCAATTACCTTGTTCTGATTTCAGCTGAAACTACTACTCCACGTACAAATTAACAGCTCACTTGCTGATTAGCAAAATGCTGTTAAAATACATACTAAAACACAAACCACTAACATCTTAAAATCTCAAAAACCACCAACATCTATAAAAGATACACTAGAATGGTGTTAGTGTAGAAGGAATACCAGTTATACATCCATAGTATGGTAACAAATATATTACATACCAGCATAATTAATGAGAGCTAAAAGCAGTATCACAAGCTCTTTAAAGTAAAACCAGCCAAACAGCTAAATATTAAGTTGAAGTACATGTATGTCAACTAGTTTACCTGCCAATATTTTTGTTATTCTGTACAGTCACAATTATGATTTACACCACCCTGTCAGACAGCCCAGTCAGGACAGTGCAGTGCACTATGCAGATTAACAACACCTTGTGTCACCTGTCTGCTCAATGGATTATGAATACGTGTCATCATTGTGTTAAGGTCCTTTCTGTTTTCCACTCCTCAATTTAGTTGCCAAAACATCTCCCCCATGAACTCCATGGGGCTATTATATAGGGCATTTGTCCAGCGTATAGCTAAGCGAACGATGCTCGCAGTGCATTATTGCCACTAGATGGATCCTAGGACCATAGGAATTCCCCATGCTCCTCGACTTCATCTAGTGGCAGTAATGGGCTGCAAATGTTGTTTGCTCGGCTATATAGTGGGGGAACACGTTATAAACCAGCTCCCAAGTGTCTGAAAATATTAGATTTACAGTACTGTGCAATATAACAAAGCACTGCATGTCTCACATCTCGCAATTTTCTATTTCTGTTATGCATGAGACTGCGAGAAGGTTTCAGGGAATCTTAGCAGGGAGCAGTGACTGACAGTTACTGCTCTGTGCAGGCAGAAGAGACCATGAGCGATCAGAGTCATCAGAGATCACATGACCAAGTGTCCAATGCTGGATCTAAGCTGTAGGGAGAGTATATTTTACTCACCTTGCACTTCTCGTGTAAGCACATTTAAAGGAGAATTATGGGAAATACATGCTTCCCCATAATTAAAGCTGACGTGTGACACTGAAGCTGTCACACCTTGGCTCTATAAATCGAGAATTGAGCGATTACATACCGTTGACCGCTCAGTTCCCGATCTTCTCCCTACAGAGAGCAGTGACTGTCAGTCACCGATACCTGCAAGGATCCCCCCCCCTCTCCGTTACTACAGCGCTGATTGGAGGGATGGACAAGGAAGGGGCAGAGCCAGCTGTCAATCAGGTGGCAGGGTGGATCCTGACAATATTGTCGGAATCTTTCCCGGCCACAGCCCAGCCCTGCGCTGTCAGCATATAGCGGGCAATAGCTATAGAGAACTATGGGCAAAAAAGGTTGGGCCATAGTTCTCTTTTAACAGCACTTTCATGAATACATTAATGGGATATGCATTACATACGAACTAAACCGCATTTATGATTGTTAAAGTAATATTTGTTTTAACATGTTTAGTTGTTTTCACCAAAGATAAACAAAAATTTAAATTAATTTATATTTTTTGCTGCTATACTGAAGAGGTCTATATACACTCATTTACAACTGAAATGGTATTTTATTCCTATTAAAGTGATTTAAGAGCTATCTCAGACAAAGCTGAAAGTGTATCATGGCTCTGAATGGATCAATTTTGTGTGATATCACTAAAAGGCTTTTTTTGCAATACAAATGTCAATACCTAGCCCATAATGCCTTCTCAGGCTATAATTAGGGAAACTGTCCACCATCCATCGTGTGTGTTAGGGCTCTGTCTTACTAAAGGATAATAAAAATTAATTAGCCAATGTACTAAAAGCAGATGACTTATTTTTTGTTTTATCAAAATAGATCTATTTAATACTAGTTTTAAAGGATATTAGTAAAAAGTTGACCATATTTCCAATCTGATCAGCTGCTACTTATAATTTTGGTGTCCTAAAGTTAGATCCTGCCATCATTTCTATAACAAAATATCTAGTTTTACTCAGAAATTTTCCATATTTTAGAGCACTTATTACATGTGTATTTAAAATATTCTAGAAACACCATGTAATCTGATTGTATATTGGCATGTATATGGAGTAACATTGCAAGCTACATCACAGTAGTTCTCTGCAAATGTTCAACTGATTACATATCCTTTATTCCTGAAAAATTGAGTAGTGTACTATTACCAGAAAAACAACATAATTATGCAGGATGCAATATTCTCAGGCCTGAGAACAGCATAACATTGCTACTTTGCTTCATTATAAGGCGAGTGATAACTGCTTTTTACATCTTACACAGCTAAAATTACATTTGCAATTCCCATTAGCACACTAATTGAGGCAGGCATTTATAAGTGAAAAATAAACAAAAATAAAATAGAATTAACATGATCAGTTTTAGGTTACAGGCATCAAGTCAGAATACCTTGACATTTTATGTTTTCTTGTGTTATGATAGAGCTTGATTTGCCAAATATTAGAAACATAAAACCCGAGCTTTAGGCACAACAACTCTCATTTAAAAGTATTCCTCAATAGCCACAAAGGATATAAATCCATTTTGTGTGCATTAAATGCCTGATATTTACCTTGTAGAAGTGGCAGTGACATCATCACTGTGCTGCTTATAGTTTATGCAGACAGCAGAGCTGTGGAAGGGGCCCAGCAGCCCCTCCCACTACAAGCTGTCTACAGGAGGGGGCGTATACAAGACCAGTCACCCTGCACAAGGAGAGAGAGCAGCACTGACTGGTCTTTATAACAGCAAGCTCCTGTAGGAAGGAAAATATTCACGCTAGATTACTTTACAGATCTGGAAGAAATACACAAATAAAATGGGAAAACTTATTTCAAAACCTAAACACAGACCAGATGTGGGATTGTTTTAAAAACACACTACTTACTGCTACTTCAAAGTGTATACCATTAGGGAGCAAAAGCAAAATATCAAAGTCTAAACCAATATGGTTTAATAAATCTGTAAAACAACACGTCAAGGACAAGAGAGCGGCATTTATAAAAGACGGAGGGGACGGCATTGGCGATTACCAAGATTCAAGTAAGAATGCATGTGCCCTTTGTATTTAGACTTTTTTTTACTTCCCAGAGTTCAGCTTTAACTTACATTTTAAGTAACCTAATTGGCAATGGATGGCTTTTCAAGGAGACATGCTGTTGAATGAGCCCCTGAATGCCTGGGCCCAACATCAATATAACAACCCCAATACAGTATTTCCTTTCCCTATTACTTATTATTTTTAAAACTGGCTCACCACAGATGAGACATTCCAATGTAATAGCAGTGGAAGCATGCTCTCTTGTTATTCCTCTTCTACTCTTGAGTATAGACCTCATTTACACTATGGCAGGAATTAGGCAGGTGGTTCTATCCCATGCCAATCACCCTCCAAGAGTTGGTTACAACATATGGGCAGTAGCTGGGTTTCTCCCAGAAAGGTGTAAGCAAGACATTGTTGTCTTTTGAAGACAAACATGTTTTATAAGTGTTTTGTCTTATTTTTCTTTTTGTAAGCTGTAAATATATGAGTGTTTTCAATGTTCAGTTAAATAGACACGTGTAGATTTTCAGTCTATTATTATTATTATTATATTATTAAATAGTTTATTTGTGGACTTAATCAGTGAACAAAATGGGAATTGCAGTACATAATCCAGGCAAGTTAATGCATGCTGATGTCCTCATGCAGCTAATACTCACTCATGGAGCTTTTCCTTTTCTCCAGATCTTCATTCTTTTCATTTGGCATTTGAGGATTTGGTGGTGGTGGTGGTGGTGCTCTTCTTTTCTTTTTCTGCTGTTCCTTTTGAACTGTGGCATAAAGCTGAAATATAGCAAAGGAATTAGTACACACAATATCAATATAGCATTTAAATAAAATGGTACTAAACAGGGGCGTAACTAGAAATCCCAGGGCCCCATAGCAAAATTTACAGCAAAGCAAAGTACAGTTACTGTCATTTACATGGTGCACTAGAGCTGGTAATGGGTCAGGGGCTACTTAGACACATTCCATTCTATGGGAGTCTGGCATCATTCATCATTATTATCTTCTTCCTCAGCAGCAGAACTACATTGTTCAAAGCAGGCAACTGTGACACTTCTTAAATTATTAGTATATTAGATATATACAGTAGATAGGTATACTTATTTAAATAGGTCACTGAATATATCAAGATCAGCTCGTCCACAAATGACCACAGGCAGGTTGTATCCTTAAATCTTCGGGTACTGTGGCCTAAGTGTGATCTTCAGTGACACTGCTTTTGCAATAGGATTCTACAAAAGATTGGCTATACAAACTTATGTCTATCCACAACAACTTCATGATTCACAGCCTGTGGAAGACATTGACTCTTTCAGTAGCTGGCTGCAACCTGATAACATCTTATGCATGCAGTCAAAACAAAAACTGAAATGAATATGTTTTCACTCTGGCCTTGAAAAACCTTAGACTTAAACCTGACATGGAATAGAATTACTTATGAGCTAACTTTTCAGTGCTGTAAAGGCCCAAGGAAATACTCTGTGATTATATTTTAAAAGCACAAAGCCAAAGAAAATAAATATTTTAATTGTCTTTCCTGCTCTACAGGTTTTCCCACGAAACAAAAATAAACAAAACCAGGTCAGTCAACTGTTACTGTCTAAAGAAATCTTAAAATGCAAAGTAAGTAATCACAGAAAAGATAGGTGATGACAATTAGCACTAGGGATGCCCCGATACCGATACTAGTATCGATATTGGTGCTGATACCGAGTATTTGGTCAAGTACTCGTACTCCCCCAAATGCTCCAATGCCTAGCCCGATACTTCTTGTATCAGGAAGCCGGGCAGCACGTCATTACACGCTGCCCGGCTTCCTGATTGGTCGGGAATAAAATGAAACACCACTCGTGAAAGTCCATGTGACAAGGAGTATAATCAATAAAGATGAATCCATCCTGCAACAGTTCTAAATAAACTCTTTAAAAAAGTTCAATCTCTCCACCGATTAATCAAAGTGCTCGGGTGCTCAAACACCTCAGCAGACTAGGACTTACCAAACAACAATGCCTCTCTTTTTACAGATCGGCATATAGTGCTTATTATCCTGTCCTGTCTCTCCTCACTTGTGGAACCCCCCGTATGGTAAACAGCAAAGGAAAGAAAAGAGGCTCCAATAGTGTAAAACCATTATACAAAATTTGATTTTTTTGTATTAAAACACACACTCACGAGAAGCTAAAACAAATCAGCAATTACAAAGTGCCTAAGCCTGTATAATGTATTGTGCCAGAAGGAACCTTAAACTGCGGTCTCGATATCCCCCGATATCTGCGGCGTCAGTTCCGATACGTCCCCTCCAGCACCACCACTGACGTCACTTCCAATTGCGCTTCGACCAACACCCCAACGTTTCGTCTATTCTGGCTTTGTCAAGGTGATGAGAATGGGGAGAACAGCAGTGAGTGAACTGCCGGACGTTCGACTCAGCCGATCCAGATGTTGGATCCGATAAAGGCAAATGTGTTCTTCACTTCAGCTCATCCGAACTGTTCGGATGAACCAAAGTGAAGTGAAGAAAGTCAATGTACAGCTGTTTTCAGCCGTAGAGGGCTGAAGTGAATAGCTGAACGGTGTTCACTTCGGGTTGGTTATTCACTCTGCTGCCTTTGGCAGTTTAGTGAATAACCCCCTAGGACTAGTAGACCTGCACATACCATTATGTATCTTTTCAAGCTCCCCAGTACCTTTGTAATAAAAGGTGGTCAATAAACAAAATATTGATTATTGATCAGCTATATTGTCCATTACATTGAGGGACTAATGCTAAGATGCAAAAAGCAAGACATGGAGTGCGAGAGCATTTGGAGCACATAGGAATATATCTGAAGGTACATACAGGCTCCTCTAGGTGGCTGCTTTTCAGGCATGCTAGCAGGTTAGTACATTTGATGTCTACCTTAAAAAAAGAGAAATAATTTGTCCTGTTCCTAATTGGAATTCAGAAGTGAACACATGTTCACTTGGTTATTCCCACAATGTCTAGTCTTTATTAACCACCTTGTGACTGGAGACATTTTTTTATTTTCCACACAAGTTAAAATCTGCACTTGAAAATTACTTAAAACCCCAAAATATTATATATTTTCTAAAAAAAATTAAAAAATCAGCGGCCCTGTAGAATAAAAAGATGGTAATTAATTTTTTTTTATGCCGCATGATATTTGCATTTGCATTGCACACCTATAATGGAAGTTTGCAGAGGAGATAATGAGTGGACCCTGGAGTTTAACCCCTTTAACCATATGCAGTGTTCACTTCAAAAACTTTGAAGTATGCACAGTGGTAAAACATAGGGGTCTATGCACAAAGCTGCCGAAGGATCTGGCCGTAGCTTCGGCCGAATATACAAGAAGTATTGCCTTGGTACTCCACATGAAAGTAGTAGTATAAATGTAGAATATACTGTATGTAGTAGTGTACTAAAGGTTTGGTAGGCATATTTGCTTACTTGTTTTAGGTCAGTGCCATATATTATTGAAGTCAGACAGTTAGGCATTTAGCATTGTTAACCCCCCCTCCCCCCAGCAAAACCCCCATCAATTGCAGATTCCACACTTATTTCAGTATGGGTTTCCTTTATGCTTACCGGGTTTGCATATGTAAATACAAGGTCAACAGTGAATAGAAACAGGTGTCAAAAAACTTATAGTGTTGAACTTCAGCTAAATATACAGTTGACATACTGTACATACATGTAAAAGGTCTACTCTAACCTATCAAAGAATTTGTAACTTTGTGTAGCCAGTTTTGTGTTCTGCACATGTCTACCAGGGCAGCCAGAACCTTTACAGTTGCTGCACAGCTTAGTGAAACACACACCTCAGCATGCTGATTCGACAATGAAGGAGTAGCAGCACACTGCTATGTCCTACATCTGCCCACTCCTATTTACTCCTATCAGCAACTTCGCTCTCAGCACTTATTCACCAAAGGAAATACTAATTGGCTGCTAGTACTAGGCAATGCACACTTTGAGAGCTGCTATGCAAATGATTACTGAAGGATAATATCAAGACCAAGTTCAAGTACCTTGCATTTAAAAAAATACAAATAATGATTGTTATTAAATACATAATTGCATAACTCAGTCTTTTTTTTTCTATAGCTGCTTTGACTTTGGCTTTAAACTGCCCACAGACAGCCAGGAAGTCTCTTTGGCAGGGTGTCAACAAAAGTTGCAGATTTCCATATATCCATACACATACAATCTTTTCATAATCCAAATGTAATCTTCTGGATTGGGGGAATACCATCCTATGTCTATGGGCAGCTTTAGGCCTTGATTAACAAAAAGCAAAAATAATAGAAAGATCTAGTGTGCTACCTGCTTATCATTGTTACTAACTTTCCTTTACCTTAACTAATATTTATCAGTTACTAGCAAACAGATTAAACAGACAACCTGTTCCTGCAACACATGCCAAAGTACAAACAAAGCACAAAGACTATGTATTTCCATGTAACACACGTATTATTATTTTGGTTAACGTCTGCACTGACTGATTAATGTGAGGATGCGTGGATTGGTCAAATTGATTTTGAATAAGAGCCAGTGCATGGAGGTGTTCTTTCCAAAACTTACGTTTATTGCTGGCTTAATGACATAGATTACTTTCAGGCTCCAGTAGCAAGTTGTATCTCCAAAACTTCCTGAACTTTGCTCCCCCCCACCGCACTCTCTGCAAGCTGCTTTGATTGCTTGGGTTTATACAGCAAAATGCTTGTCAATCTATTGGCAATAAATTCTCAATGTGACTGGATAAAATTCAGTTGGCACAGAGTGGATGAAATGTAGCATGATGAGTCCAATTTGCTTAAGCAGGCTGAAACAGATGGTGCCATCATTATTGTTTAAATAATTTTCTGCACACAGAGCTCCCAATCCCAACAGTGCTATATCTAGTGGCCTTGACTTTGTTCTGAATTAGAGCTATGTTCTATCAACAGTCCAATCTTTGGAACTTTATTGGATGATAGGACCAGGATAAAATAAGCCATGTTTTATCAGGTCTGCTGCCAGAAGCAATTGAAATGAAGATGCACTTAATAAGGGAGAGAGATTGTAATGAAATAGCTGTGCTTCATTCAACTGCTTCCATTTACGTAAAGACTGTTCAGGATTGTAACAAGCATTTGATCAACAAGTTAAAAAAATTACTTTGTTCACCTTGTACCTGTACTGGCTCTTTGGGGTTAATTTACTAAAGGCAAATAGGCTGTTTACCTTGCAAAAGAATTTCCACTTTGCAGTGGAATTTTCCCTATAGCTTAGTGAATATGGTGAAAAATCACTTTGCAAATCACATGCACGTGAAAAAAACCCAAAAAACTGTATTTTTCCTTGCACATGATTAGATGATGGAAGTCAGTAGAGCTTCACCTCTTTTTCGAAGCTAAATTAAGTATCTCTTGTAAAGTGAAAATTTCTTACTTGCCTACAGTAAATAAACCTCTCCAACTGCACTATTAAAGAGTACCTGTATTAAGAGTGAGGTGTAGAGGTTGAAATGAGGTATGAAATAGGGCTGGGTTATACCAGCTTCATTCATTCCTCATTGCTTTGTATAGGGCCTGTTCACACCAACACATTGTGGTGGTGTGGGTTGCGATAAAATGATGTAGGCTTCACAATGTGCTTCAGCATGAGTTGTGTAAAAAAATGGATCATTCAAAAAAAGCAAACAAAACTGCACTGTAATTTTAAGCACACACACATGCCTGATACAAGTGTTGTCTAAGAATGATGCACATACAAACTGTGAATGTAAAAGAAAGACTAGAAGAATGTTAAAGATAAATTGGATAAGGAGCCTATAAGACATAAATAAACTGCTTCAAGTAAAAGAATGACCAAGTTATTTTGTAAAGTAGCCACCACTCCCAGCTTGCTCCCGTGATGGAATTTAACCTCAATACTAATTAGTAAACTAAACATGAGATTGTAGTCCATCAGAGGAGCAAGCTTGGAGTGGTGTCTACTTTACAACACACACAGGAACCATGGGGAACAAAAGTAGCCACCCTCCAGAAGGAAGGACAGTATCAGCACCAATTCAGAGATGATTTGAGGACCTACAACTACGTGATGCACAAATAAGATGCATTTTTGTTAATAGTTTGGGCACTTAAATGCATTTTTAAGATTTAACTCCTGAGTTTAGTGTCACTTTAAATGTCCACACAGAATAAAAAGGGGCTTTTAATTTTTCATATAATAGCCTGTTATACATTAATGAAAGCTGCAGTAAAAAGAAGATACTTCATGCATAGCAATGAATCGGCCATCACCTATGTTGTATTTGTTACATGAAAGTTGTCTAAAATGAATTATATAGTCCACTGACATCTGTACACCCATATCGGTACAGGGTGTGCTTTGAAATAATCTATAAGGAAAAGCAAAGTTCAAGATTGTGGAAGTTCTGCAAAAAAACAAAATAAAAACCAACACATCTTACATTTTTTAGGAGAACTAACAAGGAATTAATAGAATGTTTATGTATTGTGCTTTTGGGAATTAACTTGTATCCTACTAAGCATTCACATAGCTAGCCTTGGCATTCACTAGCTTTTTTTTCTCACACAACGAGGGGAAGGTTCATTTCCTTTCAGTCACAACTGTTCTCATACCTCAGGCTCTTGACAAAATGTCAAGGTCGGCAATCGTTAAAAATTAATAAAACTGTAATCTTTATCAAACACTTCACCAAGTTAAACTGGACATGTCATGTAGGAAGTTACCTATAAGCAAGACAGGGTTATTAAATGACCGACAAAATAGCTGAGATTTCCTTTACTTAATGTCTCCCAATACTTCCTTGCCGTCTACATCAGGCTGAGGAAGTCAGTCTGTGCCGTGCATAACATCCTTGCCAACAAGAGGCACACAATGTTTGTTTTGACAACTAAACTGACTTCCATAGTGTTCCCAATACAATAAATCTAGTCTATTTTCACCTAAACAAGCACATACTAGTGCAGCTTCTCAAAATAAATGTAATTGAACTATGTGTATGTTATATGCAATAATATAATGCATTTGTTGCAATTTACTCACATTACTTAAATAGAACTGCAAACACAAATGATAAAAAAATAAATAGTACATTAAATTGTTAAAAATCAAAACCATCTGTTGCTGCAATAATACACTTTGATCCAGAGTATTCCTTCACAGTACTTTTTTCTGCTGCTAGATGTCCTTATAGTCTGATGGCCAGCATCTTTCAACCCACTTCCTCTAAACCAAGGTGGCCCAGAACCCACCCAGCCTGTTACGGGACAGCAAAAAGAAAAGCGGCACAGTGATGAGCTTTTATCCTTGACACTCTGCCTTCATTTCCTATCAGCATGTGTCTTTTCAGCTCATAAACTGATTGGCTCCTACTGCTAACTCCTCTCACACTGTAGCCCTTCTGTACAGAGACTGAAGAGGCTGATAAAAGGCCAAATGGATACTAACGATACTAACACTGCTTGCATTTAAAAATACATTTACTTATGTAGTAATGATTACAAAGCTGCATCAATGTGTGTCTTTTATATCTGCCTAGAGTTTAGATTTAAGGTGCATCTACACCCAAAAGCAAAAATGTAATATATTTCAGCTTCCTAGATATGGTGGCTGAAGTATTTTCCTTTTTCAATTAATTTTTAGCAAGTACAGAAAAAAACCTGTTGACCTTGACAGAAATGCAGTTTCCTTGTTACTTCCTGTAAGTTGAAAAGACATCATAACCAATGTTTTGTGAACTACTAGTCTCTTTAATCTACAATGCAATGGAGATGAACAAAGGCAGCCATGTTTGAAGTCAAACTGGTGACAGCCATAGTTTCTTTCATAGATATCATAGGGAAGTGAGTGTAAGAACAAAGCACCAGAAAGTGTGTAATTTGCAGCATTATCAGGTACTGGTAAGCTGCAATCTATAAAGTTTTTGTTTTGGGGTTTAGATATGCTTTAAAAAAAGAAAACATCATGGTTACCTATTTAAAGTAATTCTGAAAGTGAGCCTTTGGTTCCTAATGTATACTTCAGCAGTGAGATCTGTCTGCCATAATTCCCAACATTGTTTCTTTCCACCTGGGAGTTTAGGATGTTCACACTTAACATTGCTTGTTGCAGCACCTCTTGATAAATCAATAATTCCAACAGGGAGAGTAGGATGTCCTCATTAGACGTGCACCGAAATGAAATTTTCAAAACCGAAATGAAAAATATCAGGCCGAAACCGAAAATGTTTTTTATTCTATTTCAAAATTATTTAAATGCTTTATTTTTATTTATAAACTTTTAATTTTTTTATATTTCATTTTTTTTTATTTATTCATTTTTATTCAATATTTTTATTTTTTACTTTACTTTTAGGGGCTTCGGGGAAATATTAGGGGTCTAAACAGACCCCTGATATTTCCCTTTTAAAATAGAAAAAGATATTGAGGACGCCATTCTGACACGCTGTCAAAGGAGGCTGGGTGGGACGATGCGGGAGGAGAGCTCAGCCTCCTGTGACAGCAATGGCCGTCTCCGCCCACACCGCCGCTCTCCTGATCTGTCACAGGAGGCTAAGCGGGGCGGGAGGAGAGACGCCTGCTGCTCACAGCGCTCTCCTCACACACAGATCTGCCTCCTGTGACAGTTTCTCTCCTCCCCACTGGAACACAGGGCAGCATCCAGCGGGGAGGAGAGAAATGCACAGATGCACCGCTATTTCGTCCAAAAAATTGCACTTTGCCAAAAGTGCCATTTTCGTCTGATATGTTTCGGCAGCCGATATATCGGTGCATCCCTAGTCCTCATAATAAAAACATTAGGCATATAGACCTAGGAACTAAAGCATGGAGATCTCACCAAATAGGTTCTTAAAGAGTTATAAATGTCATGCAGTGTAATTTTTGTAGTGTTTTATGAATACTGAAAAGTTAGTTTTGGGTGGGCTAACCCATTAAAAGTCATTAAAAAATGACTCTTCATATGATACATGCAAAATGGGTACAGGCCAGATTTCTATTTAATTACCATAACATTGTACAGTATGTACATTGTAACATGTACAGCTAATAAAACATTATATTTTTTGTTAAAGCTTAATACAGTGATGTGAAAATGTTAGTACACATCAAGGAAATTGTTGACTGTTTAACATATTTGAACAGCCAAACATTATCAGGGTTATTCATAAAAGGGTGAAGAGTTTGGAGAGGCCAGGAGAAGTGAACAATCTAGGACAACATAGCTGAACTGGAAATCAAACATTTGGAGGTCAAAAATTGAGTTGATGTCAAAGACTGGTGTTCAGTTATGCAAAATGCCTATAAGAAGTCATTTCTACTAAAGGTGACAATGCCAGATTCAGAAGTCAAGGTTGTATTTACTTTTTCCCAATACATCATTACATCTATTGATATTTTTGTTGAATAAATTAACGAAAAGGCACATTTTTTGTTCAAGTATATCATCTTCACTTATAGGCACTGTTTGAATGAATTTCTAATGTTTGTCTGTTCAAATATTTTGAAAACGTTATCTATTCCCATTGGGTGTTCTTCCTCTTTATAACTTGACTATATGCAGCATAAAATCTAATAAAATATACAAGGTATTCCCATGACACAGCCAATTCCGAAATGTCACATGGCACTGCAATGTGATATATTTATGTACAAGTTATTATTCTCCCATTAAATCCACACAACATAACAAGACCACCTAGGTACAACTATGTTGACCTCTGTCAACAGCATTATGTACATTTTCAGTTATGCCAATACAAAATGGCTTCAGTTCATCCTGGAAAATGTCCTGCTCTCCAAAAAGACACTTCACATTGATACTAATGGCACACACAGAAAAATGTTACTGTATTAATCTTTATTATTGTCTGCATGCTGCTAGGTATTTACAGACAGGTAAATTATGATAACGATAAATCACAAAGAACTACACAGCTAGTTCCTATAGCAATACACGAAATATGAGCTTAGGGTACTAATCTGCTTCCTGGTGGGCAAAGAGAAATCTACTTCAACCTTCTCAAATGCTTCCATTAACAGCCAAATCCCTCTCTCTGACTTAATCAAGAAATGGTCTGTGAGAAAAAAAAATGTCTCTCAGACCCCAGCTTAATTAGAACATTTACAGCCACTGTCAGGTTCATTTTCTAACAAACTGTCAAGAATACATGCATGTCAATAGAGAAAAAAATGTGTTTGCTCTGAGCTCAGCAATACATAGCACATAGCGTCATACCACTGGCCCTGGTCTCCCTCAAGCTAATCTTTCCTGACTTACTATGCCTTGTTCTGCACTGTGACTCTGTGTGGAAGTGGGCATCTTGGTAGACGCAGGGCTTTCCTTCCTCATGTAACAGCCTCCAAAGAAACCAGCAAGCAGCATAAGAGTAACCACCAATTCTCACTCACACCAATTCTCACTCAATTCTGCAGCTGTGCCTTAGATCTCAAACTGCAGATATACAGCTATGAGGCTCTAGGCACAGAAATGCCTAGGTACACTCGCATACCAGTACGCTACTATTTTTCTGGAGGAATTTAGGGCAATGCTTAGGCACAAATAACACTTCTTGACATTTTCACAATGCATTGGTTGTGCTTATCTTCTTCTTTTTTTTGACTCTTGAGATGATGGCGCTCTTTTTTAGTCTTCATTCACGTGGATTTCTCATTGTGGTTGTTCCCTCTCTCTGAAGGATTCCCTGCTTTGTGAAGGGCTGCTGGTACCACGCCGCCAGGCTCAAATATTGCTCCTAATCGACTAAAGAAAGTTGGTGGTCCAGAGCCTCACCCTCACTCACCCTTAGACACAATTAACTGTGGCATTTATGAAAATGCCATAATGTTCTGGATTCCTCTGGCCACAATAGAGACAGCTATATACTCCATCCACAAGTCATTAGATATAGAACGTACTGTATGTGTGATCATTCCATAAACTGACTAGTGACTAATGACTAGTTTTGGAAAGAAGGGATTATAGGACCATATTTGCTGAAATGATTCTAAAGTCAGGCTCTATGTTTTACTGGAAAAGATAGCAGTATACCAATCATCTCCAAACTTTACTGAACAAGATGGCCTCACATTGGAGATAACAAGAATGTGTGTCTCTCAGCTAAGATCACCAATATCAACCTTTAATTCTGCTATACTCCAATAAAAATAGTAGTGATCCGTTTATTTTCAATGAGAAATCTCATATCCTTTCATCATTTTCAGTTTAAATCTAGCATTATGGCTGAAACGCCATAATGTACTGTATGTGCTATGTGTAGTGTTGTACGGGCATGTACTTCATGTCTAAATCTCAAACTGGAAAGTAAATGCGGAAAGATAGTTTCATTCAAATTAGGATTGACAACAAATTGTTATGATGGAACACTGTGATCTAATTCAGAAGACCAAACACACAATAAAAACATAAGGGTGACGACTTATATCTAGTGTTTACATTTTCAAGGCCTAATAGTATCAAATAAACTGTTTAATACATACATATATGTATGCTCACTAGCACGCACAATGGTGGCTTCATAGTAACCTTGCAAGGAAAAGGAGCCGCCCTAAAACAAGATATCCGGGTCAATGCTCAGGGAACCAGATGCAGGAAACTAAAACCTTTAAACATCAAAAAAGCAGCATCCATTATATGTAATTTAATCAGCATTGCTGCGACATCATCACTGGGTCTCTGTGCTTTTCTATGCAACATATACAAATCATGAATGACGGGAGGGGCTAACAGGGTACTGTACATAGCTTCCTGAAAACACCATGAGGGGAATTAATCAAAACTGGAGCAGACAAAAACTGGAGCAGATGTGCATAGCAACCAATCAGCTTCTCTCTTCAGTTTGTCTAGTTAAGATTTGAAAATTAAAGAGAAGCTGATTCAGATTTTGTCTGCTCCAGTTTTGATAAATCCCCCTCCCTGTATTACGGTAGTATCCCTCGCAAAGGAACTCAGCTCTGATGCAAGCAGTGGGCTGGCTCCTGGGAGTTGTTCAAATATTTAGAGTAAGACATTTCAGCACAAAAGAGGAGCCTGTACAAATGTGCAGGACTGAAGGTAAGGATGGGGTTCAGCATTCAAAAAAGACCAGAGAAAGCCGGTCTTTGGTGTCATGCAAATTCAAATTGTTTTGTCCAGAGACTAAACTGATTTGTCCCATGCTGCCAGGATGTTAAGCTGCAGGGCCCTGGAGTAAAACTGGCCAAATGAGAGTGCCTTGAGGCTACCCTAGGACCCACAGTATGTGAGCAGAGAGTTTGACGTTTGTCTGTTGGAATTAAAACTCTGACTTGAGTTTTGTCCAGGATCAGCTCCAGATATGCCAAGCCATAGGTTGGTTCCAATGCAGACTTCTTAAGGTTCAAGATCCAATGAACTGTCTATACCACATTGTTGGTCAGGACCTGTGCTGACATACTTTCAACAGAAGGTTGTCCAAATATTCTATGGTGGGGATATCCTGGTAGCATAACAAGGCAAGCACAGAACCTTGGTAATTACGGGAAGTGTGGAAGACAAACTGGATGACAGGGCCACAAACTGGAAGTGCTGAGAACCCACAGCAAAGTGAAGGAATCAATTTGCTGGAAAAACAGTGACATGCAACTGTGGCTATGACTGACTGGGAGAATTCCACACAGAATTTTTGGGACTGAATGAAGATGTTCAGGACCTTGGGATCTAATGTGGGGAAGATGCCCTCTTTTGACTTTGGAACTGTGGAAAGTTTGGAATTAAATCGCTGAAACCTCTTTGATACAGGAACTGGGTTGTTAACCTCAAAGGCTACATGGAGCTCTGGTAATCTGAGCGGTGACACAGGAAGATGGGAAGACGTGAAGCAAGGAGGGAATAGGGAAACACCTCCCTTGCTAAGAAATCCGAGATGCTGTCCATCTAAGTGGTGGCAGGAGGACTTGTCTACAAGTTTGGGGTACATGGCTTGTACTGAAAGTGGACTTCTGGCTTGTGTTTTGCTTAGAGATTGTGTGATAAGAGCAACTTTTGTTGATCTTGTAGGGATTTTTACCAGCCTAGGGCCTAGACTTTTTTGCTGGTAGATGAGTACTCTTACACCCAGTGACATACTTGATGTTCAAGGTAGCCCTGTAGAGACATTGTTCCTCGAAGAGCATGCACATTAAACACTTTTTAAATGCCTGTTCCACAGAACAACATTTGACCAAATCATTATTTGCATGTTAACTGACAGTAGACCTATAAAGGAAAAAAGATGGAAGAAATCCAACAACTCATATATGCAGTAGTACAGGGTTGATAACATGAACTCTAATTGCTCAAATAGAGGATTAGTGTGGAGCAAAGCGGGATCCCATACCATTAGTTTTGCCCATTCCCCTAATGTTTGACAGGCTAATATCATGGCCATGGCAGAATGCAATACAGGGTCTGATAGTGAATGTGAATTTTTTTCTAAAACAACACATACTGATGATTTTATGGCAGTTTCTCACCAGAGCTAAATACAGATGTCAGCAGAGCAGAATACATGTCCGCAGAGCACAATACATGTCCGCAGAGCACAATACATGTCCAGAGAGCACAATACATGTCCAGAGAGCACAATACATGTCCAGAGAGCACAATACATGTCCGCAGAGCACAATACATGTTCGCAGGACACAATACATGTCCCTAGAGCACAATACATCTCACCAGAGCACAATACATCTCCCCAGAGCACAATACATCTCACCAGAGCATAATACATCTCACCGGGTTGCGATCTCACCCAGGCGGCATGTGGATCTCTGCAGGGCTCTGTGGGCAGTGGCTATGCTGTTGAGAGTTGATCAGGCGGGTGCCATCTCCGGGGCTTTACTGTGCTGTTTGTAGCTGTCCATGGCTGTGCCTGCATCGGGAAGGAGGAGCAGGAGCTATAGAACCAGACAAGCAGGTACCCAGCAGGCTGCTGAGTTCCTCAAAAGTGCGAGAACTCAGTAGGCGATGCGGTTAAAAATTTTTAAGGGCCGGTATCGGCCTTAAGAGTTGGGGCATTGTGACAAGTACAAGTACTTAGAAAAATGGCTGTAATCTGCCCAGATAATATATAACTTTTTCATTGCAATACAGAGAGAAAACCTGTTCAACTATATTCTTCTTACTTTTAAAAGTTGGCATGGCTTCCAGTAATCCTTTATCTTACCATTAGGAGGCTATAAAAAGAGCTTACATCATAGTGGCCAGTGCCACTGATCTCATTGCAGTTTAAATATCTGTACCAGGAATGATCTGTGCTGCAAAGAAGAATGTAGTGACATTTCTAGAAACCTGAAGCTAAGGACAACATGGAGGATAAATTGACCTTCTGAAATAAGTAGCTGATTAACATATACTTTAGTCATTGCAATCAAAAAAAAAATCAAGAACGATTTAAAACCATGTAGAAGAACAGATATATGGTCTGAAAAAATCATACATATACTAACTGTTAAATTAACTTACTTTCAAAGAGCAAGACAACTCCAAAAAAGCAAAGAATTAGGAAATTTGGAAGTACTATGGGGGGTATTTATCAAAACTGGAGCAGACAGAATCTGGAGCAGTTGCCCATACTAACCAATCGGTTTCTTTCTGTCATTTTCAAAGCTTAACTAAACAAACTGAAGATAGAAGCTGATTCGTTGTCATGGCCAACTGCCCCAGACTCTGTCTGTTCCAGTTATGATAAATCCCCCCCTATGTATTTTAAATATTTGTGCCCTGTGAACAATGTCAAGTTTAAAAAAAAAAGTTTGGATAATGAAGGTTGCCTACCACCTGGCCCAGAGATGATCTGTTGAAAGGGAGATGTGTGAGGTGTGCAAGGGGTTGCTAGATGTGCTTACTGTAATGAAGTACAGTCTTCTGGGTGTAATGGGGTGCAGTCTTCTGCGTATATTGTGGTGCATAGTACCAGGGGCTGAGTTTTTTGGGAGACGTAGTGTAATAGGTATAATAGTATGCATATTGCAGTAAGAAGATTGTGTTGGGTGCAGGTCTATGGTCTTATAAGATGAAATATTTAACGAGTTAACATATGTGTTGGTAATAAAGAGGTGAGGTGTACTGGGTGTATCGGGGTCCAGTGTGCTTGGTGTACTGAGGTGCACTACACAGTGTGCAGGTTGTAATGGACTGTAGAGTGATTTGGTGCAGTGGATGCATGGTACAGTGTGCTGAGTATTTTGAGGTGCATTGTGAGGTATGCTGCCTATACCATGGGACTGGGGAATAAGTGAAAGGTTTACTCCCCACAGTTACATGTCCTTTATGACTTTCCACACACCTTGTGCCTCCAGTCCACCTCTCACTTACCCAACAATGACTTAACATGCTGGGTTAAGTCATTGCACACTAGTGGATGTTTTCCTTCTCGATGAATAAACTACTTTAGCAGATTGACATCTCTGTAATTTATTAAAAGAGTTAAACGGACAGTGTGCAACTTATGATGTTTGGTGGTTTGCTTTAAAAAGAGGAAAAAATAACCTCCTGACCTTGATAAAGCTGGCTTTTCTCATGCGTCACTACAAATATAAACTTGTCGCTCCCTTTCAGGACTTTCCTGTTAGCAACAGTAGCAGTAAAATGTCCCAAACAAACATGTTATCTTTTTAAGGAAGCCCTGCTAATAAGGAATTGACGTTCTTCCCTACAGATAAAAAAAGCATTTCACTTTGCCTCAGTTTTCACAGGCAGTTTTCTTTAGTTCATTATACAGACAGTTTGAAGGCTGAAAAGTTCTTTTGAGGGCTGAAAATTATAATAATTTCTGTATTGCATTTGTTTGTCAAAAAATACAGTTTAGCAAATCCGTTCACTGAAACTCCTGTAAATCGGACTCAGACCTAAATGCAGGAATTCAAAAAGCCAACAAAGATGTAGCACATTAAATTGTGGGGTTGCGACCAGCTGCAGGAAGTAGGTGCCCAAATCTCAGGGTTCATCAGACACACAGATAACAATTTGAGCAATGTACTACATGTGCTGCCTTCTGTTAGGAAATGCTGATAGTTTGGTAGAGTATTTGATGTGACAGGTCTGCTTCAACACATTGATAGCAAAAAAGCATAATGCCTGACAAATATTTTAGGAAAATAAATCAGAGACTACTTGCAGGAAGAATGTGGTGCACAAAATATTTCTGTAGAAAAGGAATGTTGACAGCTCACTCATCTATAAAAGATAAACATTGGTATGGTTGTGGAGAAGTAAAATACTGTGCTTTGGAGACTCATAGCTCTTTACTCCTGATAAGTGCACAATGGAAAGAGCATTACACTCCATGCACTGAAGCAGAACTCTGTTAAACTTGATAAAGGATGAAATGCTGCTGTTTAAATTTTGCAATGAAACCACCAGGTTTTACGTTACTGAAAAATAGAGAATAAGTATGTTCCACTGATTTGTTATAGCACAAAACTTCCTTGAATCATGACTCTATAGATACTGGGAAGTTGTGGCTTCACTAATGCTTAACTGCATCATAGGGGTCTATTCACAAAGCTGCCGAGGGCAGCCGAGTGAATGACCGATCAGAAGTGAAGTGAGCCGAACACCGTTCGGCTAAAGGTCCTGAGTCTTTCCAACCATTTTATCTCCATTGGACCCAAGATTAACGAATTCCCAATAAAATTTTATTTTCTGTGAAACCACATATAAAAACCACTAGTAAATGCAGAGATAAGGGCATCTGAATGCTTAAAAACTGTAGCTCTACTTCTATCACCTCCTAAAGCCTCTCTGTTGGTCCATTAATATGATGGGTGGTCTTAGTCATCAATAAAAAGTTCAGATTTTAATTTTAGCTGCCTATTTCTCTGGATCTACTTATGCTTTTCACATGCGTTTTCACTGAGGGTCCCTTTATATTTGCATTTTTGTACCATACTGTATACTCTGTTTCAATTGCTCAAAATTGTGGCAGGGCTTAAAACCTCTGCAAGCAAACTGCTCTAGTAATTAGGTACAAATAGACAAAAGTCTAAAGTGGAGGTCCTTGTGGACACAGAGGACTCCTCTGCCTTGTCCAATGGTGATGAAGCAGCCTCTGATGAGTATTACCAGTCACAGCCTCCAAACTTGTTGCTAAGGATATATTGCTCCAGATAGCTGCTATATAGAGAGTAGCTCAAGCAGCAATGTAGGATTACTGAGTAAAATCAATGAGGAAAGCAATGATGTGGCAAGGATATTAAATAAAGTAAATGAAAAAAAAAGAAACATCTGGATAAAAAGAAGGTTAGCAAGAATATAGGAAACTGTTTTCCAGCAAGGCTGAAGAAAAACGTGTCCAACCTCCAAGGACACATGCTAGGTAGAAGAGGGGGGTATTTGGGGAATGGCTTTTAATATTTTTTTGTTTGCCAGTGTCCCAACCTCCTGCAGGCTGTAAAAGAATTCCTAGATTCCTGTGTCAATGGATGATAAAGAAATTTATTTTGCATAATTTGTTATATTAATTTTATATTTATGATCAAATTATAATGTTTTTGCATTGATGATAAAATGGAGGACAGTACTATCTTCCTGGTATCAAGGTTCTAATAGGATATGTAAATGAAAAAAACATCAATGTGGAAAGTGTCTGTGCAGAAACAGTCTTTAAATTTAGACCAAATTATGCCAAATGTGTTTATATCAGCTCAACGGCTTGAAGCAGGACATATTCCAATGCACTAACAAGTTCTTGATACAAAAAATATATGACGATAACATGTTTAGTCAAATGTGACAGAAATGGTTTACCCACTAAAGCTTTTGAAAAATCCAAACATTATTTACTCTTGAACTGATCATCTGCAAAATTTAGCTGAAGACAATATGACAAGACAGTATATCAACAGAGTGATAAACCCTGTTGTCACCCTATCCCTAAACATACTGTATGTGAAACGGCAAATAGTATTTTTCCGTAAGATAATGTCCATCCTTGCCTACAGGATCATCTCAGTTATTCTCAATTGAACATGGAAAATTATTCAAAAATGAATTTCCAAGTGATACAGGACTGGAAAACATTTCTCAAGAAGCCATCAATTTTCAATTTAGCACAATAAAATATGTTTGTTGCGAATGATTTACTGATTTGCATTGATTTAATTTGTTTCTACCCTCCTTCCCTAAACTTTCCTTCTCCCTTCCCCTCCGATATCATGCATAAATGATCCCCCGCACTCCTAATTTTTTTTCTTTCTTTTCTTTCCTTTATCTATGTTGAAAAAAATCACCCACATTATGCCTTCTTCCAACTCGCCTTCCTAGACCTTTCATATAACATCCACCTGTATCTTAGGAAACTACTCTTATAAGTTTTGGACAGGGGGTGATGTAGGCATCTATATGCTCACACACATATTTGTATATATGTTTCTGCACTAGTGAATGTGGTTATTATACGATTACACCTCAAGGGCCAAGGATACGTGATTGCTCCTCAAGCTTTGTTACTACCTTATTTCTTGGCTGCTGTTTATGCAACATGATTATTTCCCACTTTAGGGAACATTTATTTATTTTATTTATTGTTATATCAATATTTATTAATTTTCAGACAACAATCCAAATTTCTCACATTTTGCATAGTTGACAAACAATCAACATTAAAACAAGACAAGACATTACATTAATCCCTTCTAACCTCTATATTGTACCTGTTATCCATAACACAATCCATATCTGCACAGGGCCGATCTTTCCAATTTCACCCATTAAAGTGAGTGACTCAAGTTATAATTACCTTTTGTTATTAACTACCTTGTAATTTATTTTCATTAGTGTTCCATTTCTTTATATTGTAATGATGTGTATCTTTGTACAGAAAAAAAAGGAAAGGTACAATTAAATGTACCCAATTATATCCTTAACACATATATATCTGAATAACTATAAGTGGACTGAAAAAAATGCTTAAACACTTCCTGCTGATTGTATACAACAATGTAAATTATAAAACTGTAAAAAATCAACAAAAATGTATTGCAAGAGTGAAAACATTTGTTTTAGGTAATTTCAAAGTGCACTCATTTAATTTAGGGTCTATGCATAAGTTTTTATAATGTTTGATCAAAATCTCTAAATAAAAGATCTTGAAATTTCCATATTTGCCAGTACAGATAACGGAGCAAACAAAGACTAGCCAAAAGCATATGGAGAAGAGAAAATGTGTTTCTAAGGTTGCAAACTCTGTCAGGTCTGCCATGCAGTTTAGCACACCAGAGTACAACCCAACCCCTAACTTAACACTTAAACAGAACCCTAATCTTCAAAAACTCTTAACCCTACTGTTAAAGTTAAATGTTAAAGTCAAACTAACCCATAAGCATAAATATTGAGCTTAATCATAACCCTTGAAAAAATACTATAACAGTATAAGTAATACCTATATTATCACAGCAATACTAGCAATGATAATACAGTGATAAATAATTCATGTACCAGAACAGTTCTATGATAAACCAACAAAAAATATGTCAGTGGTGCACCAAATTATTGCCACAGGAGAACATGTGCTAAAATATCTACACTTAAAAGCAAAATGATCTGAAACTTTTGCACTGTTCAGAAACCATCAGCATTGAAGAGTGGGATAAAATACTTGCTACGTTAAGGTTATCTTAACTTATCTTGAATAGCAATTAATTAATTATAAAGGTGTTTTTCTGCTTACATATACAGGATATTATAATAATGTAAATTTACATTATAAAAGGTATTTAGGTTGTATGACTTAAAATATGAAAAAGAAATGAACCAGCTTAACTATTTATGCAAACATTTACATTCCTCAGTTCTCTAAAGGGACAAAATGTTATTTGACCTGGAAGTTCTGGAATTCAAAGTATGGCTTTGTCTGCTATAATGTGTTACTGTGCGTTTCCTAAACTGTGAAATAATAACACTTTGCTTTATACTAATGCAAAAGTGGAAATGCACCCATGTTGTATATGCTTAATTTGTGGTTAACATGAAAATGTACTTTAAAGTCAAGGTGTTTATAAGCTTTTTTAACCGCTTCACAGCCGGCTGTTGTAATTAAAAAATGCCTGTTTACATACAAGCTATAGAGCCGCTGGATTCCTTGTATGGGGTGCCGGTAGGTTCACCCCTCCCTCTGCCCCCCCTTCCGCAGTGCTGGTTCCAAACTCCGCTGTGCCCGGGGTGGGACTGGCATGGCAGCTCTGTGACAGGGGATTAGAGGGTGATTGGTACATGATCTCCCTCCGATCTCCTCTCCAGTGTCAGAATGCAGGAAGTGATCACTTCCGCATTCTGCTGTCACTCTCCGGCTACAGGAGCTGGAGAGAAGCTGATGAAGCAGATCTCTGCTTCATCCGCTTCTTTGGGGGTCCCTAGGTGAGATTAGGGGTCTTCAAGACCCCTGTATCCATAAAGAGGACCTGTCACATCCTCGTTGCTATCACATAGGGGGATTATTAACTAACTTAACTTAGTTCGTGCTTAGCTTTATAAGCTTAGCTTATAAAGAAAGGTGGGGAATCTGTGTTACATATACAATACTTTAGAAGCCAGCTTATCATTAGGAAACAAAAAACAATTGGGGAAGGTTTCCTAATCTGAGATTGTATTACCTCAATGAGCCTCAGTTGGCAAAGTCTGTGGGAATACTATGGGCATTGAATTGTCACTGGGACCTTTGAGAAATCGCCAAACTGAAAGTGTCATTTAACATCTATGGGCATCTTTAAAAATGTGGGGTTCCGCCAAGTTATTCCCCTGTATTGGAAAAAAGCAGCTACTCCACCCCTCTCCATGTGGGTTAGCCAGGTCAACGACATAATGCCCATGGAGGAGCTATTGACGATTGACGCTGATACCTTCCCTAAGTTCATGTCCCAATAGAGTATATGGATACACTTCTCTGCCTCCGCTGACCTACAGCCCTTCCTATGAACGTATTAACCTAGGGGGCTACGGGAGGACTGTGCTCACTGTGTACACCCTCGGCTCGTGATACGGTACTGATACTGATAGCGCTTGGATAACCCGTACCTGGCTGCTCTAACAGTTATACATTGATATGTTTTGACAGAATGGGTGTTTGCCCCTTGTGCCATGGCCCTCTTACAACCTTTAAGTGCCTTAGATATGTGCGCTATTTTGTCTGACCTATGGCACCATGTATAAATATCTTCAGATGTCAATACCAGCCCAGTGATGGTTTACTCTCATCCTCTTGTCTCCAGCTGTCATGATTTTTACATGTTGAGTTTTGATAACGGATTGTTTGAATTCTGTTAAAAATGCTAATAAAAACTGATTGAACGCTAAAAATGTGGGGTTGTCAAACAACGACAACAAGTGTGTAGAAAATCACAGTTCAGCCATTCTATCTGAGAATATTGGGTGCAGCATAAAATTCAGAAAGATGATTGAAACCTGGAACAGTTAAACACATTAATTTTAAATGTAAGAATATAGGAAACTACACAAATTTCGTAGACCTGAGTTGGCAGTCCCCTGGTCCAACCCCTGGTCCAATTCTTTTCTCCTGTTTGTGAGCAGCTTTAGACAATCCTAAATGTTCTAGGAAGAAAACTACTGGACATGTCAGAAAAAACTTTGTCCAGTTTCTATTGCTTATCTAGTGATGAACCAGCACCTCAGTTAGCTCCTCCTTTTGGTTTAGCCTCAATATGTACAGGTGAAACTCGAATAATTAGAATATCGTGCAAAAGTAATTGCAGTAAGTGCTGCAAAAGGGGCCCAAACCATGTACTGAGTAGATATGCATGCTTGTACTTTTCAGAGGTCCGATATTGTTCTATGTACAATCCTTGTTTTATTGATTGCATGTAATAATCTACTTTTTTGAGGTTGTGGATTTGGGGTTCTTGGGGTTTTCATGAGCTGTAAGCCATAATCATCACAATTATGACAAATCACGGCTTGAATTATCTTGCTTCGCATGTAATGAGTCTATCTCATATATTAGTTTCACCTTTTAAGTTGCATTAGTGAAATAAATGAACTTTGCACGATATTCTAAATATTCGAGTTTCACCTGTATATTTCTGTTGATGGCTGAAATTGAACCAATAGACATTCTGAGGTGGCAGCTGCAGTAAAAAAACAGGTGGGAAAATACTATAATACCACTGATTGAAGTTAATCCTAATTAATTTTGCAATGTATAAAAAATGAGAAGCAAAGCATTAATCTTATTTATGTGTAAAACTTCTACATATTCTGCAGTCCTGTACAATCAGATATTTTTTCAGATTAATCTGCCTTGGCTGAAGGAGAAAGACATTTAATTTGCCTGCCAAACAGTAGCACACACAGAATATAGAACCGGTTTAGTTAGAAGCCAGTAAAGTCTACCAGTCGCAGTTGCACCTGAAGGGCTTAAGGATAAATCACGTGAACATGGGATTAAAAAAAAAAACACACAAAAAAGCTCCAGGCAGAATGAAGTTCAAGGCTCTGCATTGTGAAATACGACAAAGCTAAATACTTAGCATTTTAGAAGGATAAACACAATTCTGCTGTGACATACTTAGCACAAATTAGAGTAGAGTATTAATAAATCAGCAACTTTAGCCAGTCCCTAAAAATTGAAATTGAACTGCATATAAATTAAATGACTTCACGTTTAGGGAGGAAACTCATATTTAGAAAGAGACTACAGAAAAATGCACACTCTGCATAGGGCGTGATGCATGGCAAAATGGCCCTTATTGCCTAAAGGCTTGCATTGGACAACTTGATTCTATATGATTACTATTTTGTATGGGTGGGTATTTAAAATAAATACAACATAAATGTTAAGCAATAACTTACCGGCTCTGGTATCTTGTCTTTTGGAGTTTTTACAGCAGCATGTTTTGGAGGGGCTGGCTTTGGAGGTGGAGGTGCTCTACGTTTCTTCACTTCTGTTCCGGAACCAATGCCAGAAATATTGCCCAGTGACAATGATGCGCCCAGGGCAATAGAACGTGAATTTACAGACGGTGAACTTGGAGCAGTTAAAAAGCCCTGCAAATGAATACAACACAATCAGTACAGTTATCCAACTCAAAACTCCCGCGCTATGTGAACCTGCGTCAATCACCCATCAACGCCTTGTGTCACCTATAGAAGTTGCTATCAAAAGGGTAAATCTATATCCTAACTGATTAGAAACAACTGTACTTTGAATTAAGTGCATATAAGAGAGCGCAATTTCACACCCCAATAGTAAATGATAGCTATTGAAATAAATAAATTCCACGAGGGGTATGCCAAGACCCTAGGGGGAGGGGCTTTCAAAAAATACTAAGGGGTCTATTCACGAAGCTGCCATAGGCAGCCGAGTGAATGACCGACCTGAAGTGAAGTGAGCCGAACACTGTTCGGCTATTTACTTCAGGCTGGTACGGTTGATTTCAGCCTGGCTATTTCAATTTGCAATAGCCAATAGTAAACTAGCATTGTAACTCTCTTAATAAAGTACAAAAATCCAAAATTGATTTATTAATGTAACATGATTTTTAAATAATTAAAATTCCATTTTATAAAACATGATCATTTCATAGTATAGTTATTCCATATATAGTATTGACATCACATGATTATTTGTACAACATGATTTTTTAGCTCATTCAAGATAGCCCCTGTTAATTCATTCAGTATAGCCCCAACATGTTTCGCCCTATTGGGCTTCTTCAAGGGGACAGGAACTGTATATCATGAGACGATCCAGTCAGGTGCATATCAATGTAGAGTGATGAATCACAAATAGTTGGTTATATTCACCCTTCTTTCACAGAAATGGAAAGGCGTTCAAGCACGGGAGTCATGTCAGGAGAGCAGTATGCAGCGCCCAATCAAAAGGGACACGAGAGGCGGCCACAGCCGATTGGTTGGAGAATGCGTGACTTGTGTGTTCCACCTCCACAGCAGTCCTCCCCAGTGCCGCTTTAAAAGTTGCGGCATACTCCCGTGCTTGATCGCCTTTCCACACTTAAAACAAATTAAGACAAATAGGCACACGATCATTTCCAGGATAATACATGCCGCAGATCAGCAGAACAGGGAGTACACAGGGGATTTTTTTCTCTGGTTAGATGAGACTTATGGATAGTTCAATGCCGGATAACGGAGAGTTTACTGTATTTTGTCAATAAGTACAGACAATGTTTGACAGTTTTGCCGGTCAAGTTCTGTTCTTAACATTGTGTTTAATTAAGCAAAAACTGTATGTTACCAAGCCAAAGGATACTATACAGCAGGGCTCAAAATTTCAAGTCCTGAGCTACTAGCCAGGCCTTAAGAGTTACTCGCCACCAGTTGCCCCACCTAACCCCAACCCTGCCTCGGCCTTAACTTTGCCCCTAAACCCACCCTCTTAAATTATCTTATGAAAAGCAACTTGGATGAATACTAATTTACTTCCCAGTCTTGTTTCAAAATGAATAATTGCTGAATATTTAGAATAAATTCAAAAGACTATACAATCACTTTAATAATCGATAATATCAATATAAACTAGGGATGTTCAGATACCATGTACCTTACTCGGTAGAAGTACATGTACATATACTTTTCCAGCTCCAAGACTAGACTAGAGAAAAATTCAAAGGTTAGGAGGTAGCTGTCATTTTTAAGGAGCATACGGAGCTCCTGGGATTTGTGCATTCCTGTTTTAATGTATAATTTTTTTTAAATAAATATATAGATGCACTGATACTGTTTTTACAAGTACTGATACTTGTCCAAGTACTTGCAAGTACAAGTACTGATACATTTTTGTTTATAGTCATGTGACAGTTTTTCTAAAACAATACAGACTAATGATTTTAGGATAGTGGTGGAGCGCCAGAGCTAGGTCCCATCTGCAACCCTGGTAGTACAAGTATCGGCACGGGTATCTGAACATCCCTAATATAAACCTAGGCTAATATGTATTTATTTAGTTTGTCTCAGCAATCTAATTGTTGGTTATATCATGGCTGATGTTTAATGAACCCTCTTTGGTAATATCATTTACTTTGACAAATCATTTTTATTTTCTCCCTTTCCCTGACATTTAAAAAAAAATGTCCTATGTGCAAATATTTTTTTTTCGGGTTCTCCCCTTTTAACTTACTTTTATTAAATTATGCCATATAAAAAAAAGCCATAAAGGCTCAAGCATCTGAAGGTAAGTGAGGATAAAGCAGAATGAAAGGAACATTTTTAGGGCTCATTTACATATGCGATTAGATCTGGACAGCAGATTCCTTTTGTAAGAATCTGCAGATTTCTATGGCTGGGATTGCAGGTGTATATGAACATCTGTGGTCAGTAAGCCTGTACAGAGCAATGAAAGGCTGACAGGAGCAGCGGCTGTCTGCAGCTGTTCGAATGCATCTGCACATCTAGTAGTTATCTGTGGTTAGGAACAGATGTCCCTGGAGGCTGATAAATTGCATCCATTGCTTGCTCATTATTTTGTACAGGCTTCCAAGCCACAGCTGTTCTCATATACCTGTGATCGCAGCCACAGGAATCTGCAGATTCTTGTCACAGAATTCCACTGTCTGGTCCTCAATGCACTTCTGATTGAGCTTGGAAAACATACAGTGTGGCAAATAATTATTTGATCCCCTGCAGATTTTGTAAGTTTGCCCACTTACAAAGAAATGAAAGGTCTATAATTTTTATCATAGATGTATACATATAGGTGATAAAGACAGAATATCAACCAAAAACACATGATACAAATGTTATAAATTGAGTTGCAGTTCAGTGAGTAAAATAAGTATTTGATCCCCAAGCAAAACAGGACTTAGTACTTTGGTGGAGAAACCCTTGTTGGCAAGCACAGAGGTAAGACTTTTCTTGTAGTTGCTTACCAAGCTTGCACACATCTCAGGAGGGATTTTGGTCCACTCTTCTTTACAGATCTTCTCTAAATCCTTACGGTTGTTTGGCTGTCGCTTGGCAACTCGAAGTTTAAGCTCCCTCCGTAACTTTTCTATAGGATTAAGGTCTGGAGACTGGCTAGGCCACTCCATTACCTTGATGTGCTTCTTCTTGAGCCACTGCTTTGTTGCCTTGGCGGTATGTTTTGGGTCATTGTCATGCTGAAAGACCCATCCACGACCCATCTTCAGTGTTCTGGCTGAGGGAAGGAGGTTCTCATCCAAGATTTTACAATACATGGCCCCGTCCATTGGCCCCTCAATGCGGCAAAGTCGGCATGTACCTTTAGCAAAGAAACAGTTTGTTTGGTGACTATGGTCCCAACTGCCTTGAGATCATTCACAAGCTCCTCCCATTTAGTTCTGGGCTGATCCCTCACTTTTCTCATGACCGTCCTTACCCCATGAGGTGAAATCTTGCATGGAGCTCAAGACTGAGGGCGATTGATGGTTATTTTGTATTCCTTCCATTTGCAAATAAACGCTCGAAACAGTTGTTTTCTTTTTCATCAAGCTTCTTGCGGATAGTCTTTTAGCCCATTCCAGCCTTGTGCAGGTCTACAATCTTGTCCCTAACGTCCTTTGATAACACTTTCCCATGGTGGTGAGGTTTGAATGGAAGAAAGAGATTCTGTGGACAGGTGTCTTTTATATACATAACGAGTTGTCATTAGGAGCACCTTCTAAAATTGACAGGACTAAACTGTGTATCACTTAGCCAGTCTGTGGGTGCCAGAATTATTGTTGATTGGTAGGGGATTAAATACTTATTTTGCTCACTGAACTGCAACTCAATTTAGAACATTTGTATCATGTGGTTTTTCTGGATTTCTGGTTGATATTCTGTCTCCATCATTTAAAATACACCTATGATAACAATTATGGACCTTTCATTTCTTTGTAAGTGGGCAACTTACAAAATCTTGCAGGGGATCAAATAATTATTTTCCTCGCTGTAGGCTGTTGATGCTTTTTACAGCTTTTCTGTTTGACAGGAAATAAAAAAAAATGGAAAACAGTTAAATTCCAGCCAAAAACATTATTTCTACTTTTATCAAGAATAGGGAAAGGGTTAAAACCGTGGTTAGGTTTTTATTGCTCTCTCTAGCCTCTACTTTTATGTGATGGTGAGCTTTCAAATGTGGTCCCCTGTTCTGGTGGCAACCATAATAGGTGAGATTTGGTAAGTGAAGGAAATTTTGAGGCTTGTCATAGTTGGTATCCATTTACGGGTGTGCAGACTCAGGGGTCATGCGCAAATGTCTCAGCTATACCGGCCCATCCAAAAAATAAAAAATTTAACTCCTGAACATTTACCAAAAACTGCAAATTTTGGATGTGCTTTTAAAAGAGAACCAACATTTTCTAGCCATAGTTCTCTTAAGGATCACAGGAGGACATAGTATAAAACTCAGCATATAGGGGGCTATAGCAGAGCCGCGTTGCAGCCGGATCCACCTCGCTGGCTGATTGACAGCTTGCTCTGCCTCCAGGTGCCCATCCCCGGCCATCCATTCTGTCAGCGCTGGAGGAACAGAGAGGGGATGGGGAAATCCCTGCGTGGAGCGGAGACTGGGAGAGGATAGGGAAATGAGCGATCAGCGGTTTGTGATTGCTCATTTCCTGATCTATAGAGCCGACGTGTGACAGCTTCAGTGTCACACATCAGCTCTCATTATAGGGATGAGTGTATTTTACTCTCCCCATAATTCTCCTTTAACAGTTATGTACACATTTTAGTTACATCTAGCCAGGTTATAACTGCACAAAGGGAATGCATTTTTTGCAATTAGTTACTTCAGGTAATGATGCATATTATGTGAGCTGCTGACTTTCCACCACTTGATGCAATGGTTAAAAAAAAAGGTTTTTAAGGACACGGTGCTACAAGATTGTGTTAATATCGGCATGCAGTATCTCCTCTTGGCAGTTACCTGTAAATGAGTGTGTTTTCTTTGGATGATTCTCACATGAATAAAAGCAGAATTTACTTTACACAGTGGCAGGGTAAGGAAGGAGAATCCATAGATGCACTTTTTATACTTTCGTATACTTTTCGAATACTTTCGTAAGGCACTATAGGTAGAGTCAAATGGATAGACTATGTGCACAGCCTACATGCATTAGAAAAATTTCAATGCCATTGAAGTGTTCAATAAGTATAACAAACAGGCAGGTCTAGACTAGACAGTGATCACTTACATGTTCATAAAAATGATGGCACAAGAATGTTTTGTACATAAAACAATGTAAGGTCACAATTTCAAATATTACCAAATAATAAACGTTTTACATACATTGATTTTATGGTAAATATCTAAATTTGTCAGCATTTAGACCACTTTTCCTTTCATAGCTCCGGCTACACCTTCATCTTTAATATGTTTACCTCAGAAGTGAACAATGATACTGCTTACTGCAGCAATCAATAAAATATGTTCCAAATGTCAAGCCTTCCCTCTAATGAAGATATTTCACATATGACTTTGCTATGACTGAGAATCAAATCTGGACTAACCATGTTAAGTTACAGCTTGTTGATATACCCTTTACAACCCTTTGCACTGGAGAAAGGTCACATTGTCGTTAGCTGCATTAACTGGCCAGTGCAAAACATAAAACCACAATATGACAAATCAATCCCTGATAACTAAAAGTAGCTGTAACATATTTAAGTCTGTTAAATTATAAAGTGACATCAAAATATTTTGATGACTACAAAGAACAATGTAAATAGCCTTAAGGAGAGCCTTAGAGCCATTTCAAACTTTAATTTTACATGTTGAAAGACATTATTGTTTTCCTGCAATTACCTTTATCAGTCAGTAAAACCTACTCTGTGATTGATTTACAATAGGCAAATAGGCTGTTCACTTTGCAAGGGGATTTCCCCTTAGCTTAGTGAATGCAGTGAAGCTCTGGTGACTTCTATCATCCAATCATATGCAAACAAAAATAGTTTTTTTTAAAATTTCCCTGCACATAGTCACATAGTTAGTCAGGTTAAAAACAAAAGTCCATTGAGTTCAACCTATAGAGAAGAAAAAACAACTACCAAAACCAGAACCCTATGCCCACAGTTGATCCAGAGGTAGGCAAAAAACATGGTACAATTTGCTCCAACAGAGGAAAAAAATACTTTCCTGATCTAATAAGGCAATTGGATAGTCCCTGGATCAATAATCTATTTTTATGTTTAAAATACTAATATGTAGTAATATTCTGTGCATTTAGGAATGCATACAGATTTTAAAAAATAACTGAGCTGGCTTGAACTTGTTTCTAAGGTAGCCTTTTATTTAAACAGTTAACTGAGCTAGCTAGAACTAGTTCCTGTGGAAATCTATTCCACATTGTCACAGCACTAACTTTGAAGAAACCTTTCTGTATGCAAAGGTTAAACTGCTTTTCCTCCAGATGCGAAGTTATAGGTATTCTATGCAAAGTGATTTTTTTTTACCACATTCACTAAGCTAAGGCAAAATTCCCAAGCAAAACGAACAGCCTATATGGTTTTAGTAGATCAACCCCTCTGTGTCTCAAACAGGTTAAAGCTTGGTATTGGACCGGACATCCCTGACTTCTGCACCAAGCCCTGCCAGCTGCCATCCTCTGTACAATAAGAGTGCATCTTTAATGGCTTATGGCAATGAATATTTTACTGCACCCTTCTTCCTTAGAGATTGTGTAAAAATGCAAAGCCCTGACAGAACTACTCTGCCTTTAGTACGAGACTTATTGCTTTGCTGCTACAGTTGAAGATCCATTAAGTAGAATGGCTGAGTAGTGAGTAGGTGAAGAGTATTGCCATGACAGGTTGTGCTTTGCGAATGGCGAAGCAAAGATAGTGGGCAGGTAACTGTTTTTGTGTAAGACAAGCCTGGTTGATGTTGGTGATTTACTGGAAGTATAGTGGGAGCTATACTATCTCGGGAGGGTATGAGGAGCAAGATTAAAAAGTTTACTGTAGCAAAACTACCCAAAAAAGACACTTCAGAGGCAAAGGGCAAACGGGCTGAAAAAATGTAGAAAAAGCATGGTCCGCATGTTTAGGGCTTTATTGGGATGGCTTGCTTAAGTAGGCCCTCTCACAACATAACTAACAGGAATTCTAAAGAAGATTGTACCGATATTGTACACATTGACTGTAAAGCTTGAGGCCAGCTTTAGACAATTATGCGAAATAGATACATTCATCTGGAACTAGAATGCAGAGTAGTATATATGGGGATGGGGATTAGTATATATGCTGTAGATCAGTACACTAGAAAGTATTGAAGCCACTAGATCAACATGACACCAGGTAATTAGTATTTTTGGACGTTAGTCAGCAAGAGCAGCACCCATATTTGCGCGATATTGCTGTCCGGAGCCAGTAAGGAACTACAACTGTGTGGATCGTGGGTGCAGTGCTATGGCTCCTGCAGATTCTTTCTCCCCGAGGTATGGGCATTCAGTAACATGGACAGGAGGAAGAATAAATGGACCACAAGTGCAGTGATGTCACTGCACTTGTATTCGATTGAGAAAAAAAAAGTGCAGCAGTCTGCGGGGAGAAGAACCATGTGATTCAGGTAAGTTGGGGGGTGGGGTGGGGGGGGCAGGGGGTTTGCAATGTGACCCTGAATATGAGTGTAACATGAAACATAGTGAAAAGGTTAAACTTAGCCTTTAACTTAATCAGTCTTAGAAAATATGTGTTAATGTGTTGAAAATGTTGTTTCTATGTATGTAACTATGCACAAGGAGCAGCCCTTTTGATCCTCTTATCATACTGCTAATGGAAAAGGACAGACTCACTGCAGTAATGATTGCAGACTAGGCTGTCTGGATTGAGAATAACGAAAAAGAAAAAAGCACAGCGCTCTCTTAGGGATGTGGGGTGTGTGCAGTCAATTTGGATTGCTGCTCTAGGAACAGGGGGAAAAACCTGTGGACATGAAAATGGAGCAATAAGTGCACAAATCCAGAAAGTGTGAATGGTGTGGGGACAACTTGTGTCTGTGGGGTACAATTGATAAAATATTTTTAAAAAAGGTAAACAATAAATTATACGTAAGTTAAAAGATTAAAAGTGGGGACTTACTTTAGCTGTCAAAGATCCGGGCGAGGGGGGCCTTGATGAGATTCTGGCGCTTAGGGGTGCACCGATACCGATACTAGTATCGGTATCGATACCGAGTACTTGGGTGAGTACTCGTACTCGCCCAAATGCTCCGATACCTAGCACGAGTACTTCTGTGTACACGAGTACAGGAAGCCGGGCAGCGCATCATTACACGCTGCCCGGTTTCCTGATTGGCCAGGAAACGGCTCCATGCTCTCTCGTCACTTGTGGTGAGAGAGCATGGAGCCGACTTCCCGGCCAATCAGGAAGCCGGGTAGCGTGCAATGACGCGCTGCCCGGCTTCCCGATTGGTCAGGAAGCTAGCAAATCCGGAAGCCAGGTGCCGTGTAATGACGCAGCGCCCGGCATTCTGATTGGCCGGGAAGCCGGCGTCATGCTCCCTCGTCATCTCATGAATCATAATATTAAGAAAGTGACCTTAAAGCATTAGTTTGTATTGCTTTAGAAAAAATATGACCTGTCTCTTTAAGAAAAAGTATCGGTAATTGGTATCTGTGAGTACTTGATCAAAAGTATCAGTACTCGTACTCGCTCTTAAAAAAGTGGTATCGGTGCATCCCTACTGGCGATGCAAGGAATATTGTGAGGATGTCTTCAGTATATGATGGTCTCCAGATGAGGACTTGAGGGCAAAGTAGGGCAGGTCCTAGGGTTTGGCCATGACGGCTGGAATGGGAGTCATCAGGTGTGTTAATGAACCCAGGGATAGAAGAATTAAGTGAAGACCAGATGTGAACTGGGGGCTGTGTGTGCAGGGGGAGCGACTGCCTCTGATCTTAGCCGCGGAGTTCTGGGAAGTGGTGGAGTGAAGGTGGCAGAGGGCTGGAGAAGGATGTGCACGGGGCAAGGCGATGCAAGGAATATTGTGAGGATGTCTTCAGTATATGATGGTCTCCAGATGAGGACTTGAGGGCAAAGTAGGGCAGGTCCTAGGGTTTGGCCATGACGGCTGGAATGGGAGTCATCAGGTGTGTTAATGAACCCAGGGATAGAAGAATTAAACTGATTTATGTGAAGCATCAACTTTAAATACAGGTCCACTTTAATATGAATGTCAATGATCAACAAATAATTGTTTCTTAGTACACAGCTACTTATGTTTTAAAACTTCATATTTCTAAAATGTTGGTGAAGGTAAATATAATTTTTACATTAATTATTTCCAAATTTGGCAGCACTAAAACAAAGTATGCAATGTGCAAGCTAAGAAAAATGTCCCAGAGCCCATGTTCAAATGAAATTTGAAGTTAGCAACTAAATTTATCTGAACAGTCACTGCAGGAAGTATGACAGAGATGCTTCTGAACAAACAAAAACCTGGGAGCATATGAGGTCTGAGAATAAGGATGAGACCTCAGATGACCTAAAATTAAGGTTACTCAACTGCTCCTTTCTTAGGCTTATTTTTAATTGGCACAACCAATGTTCCTGTTAATCTGGGTAATGGTAATCTCTTAACTGTGCTGCAATAATTTTAATGGCGTATACGAATATTACAGCAAGATGTAAAGATATAATCATTTAAAAATGGTTAAGATTGCTTTTCTAATCTTTATTAAAGGGCTTGTTCATGTGAACATTATTGTTTTTACTTGTGCTTTTTCACAAGTTTGCAATACTTTGAAATTCACTATTTAGAAAACGGAGTTATTTTCACATTTATCATTAAGGGGGTTATTCACAGAAGAGCCGAAGGATCCAGCCATAGCACTGGCTGATCCTTCGGCTGGCTTTGGCCGTCTGAGCCTTTCGGTTCAGTCGAACCAAAGGGCTGCTTTACGGGCTATTTACAAAAGCCTGTACAACAGCCGAAGGCAGCTGGGCCGAACCCATATGCTTTGGCAGGCAAAGCGTGGATAAAGGTCAGCCGCAAATGACAGCTGGGCGGAGCCAGACGGGATCTCAGGGCTTGCTCTGCCCAGTTGCAATCACAGATTAGCGTTCCCAAATGACCTGGGGATGCTGATCTGCCATTATACAACAACAACTTTGCTCTGCCCAATTGTTTATATTTTGCCGGCATCCATCAGATTCTACATTATGCGGTGGGAGTTCGCCAGCGGTCGGGTCGGCGTGTGTCTTTAAAAAAAAAATATTTTCTTTTAAAAAAAAGTATTTTCTTAGCTTTTTAAAATTTTCCTTTTTTTACCTTTATTTAACTAATTTTTAAACTTTTTTTTCATTTATTTAAGTTTTTTTTCTATTCTGCTTGCTAGCTCAGAGGCATCACATATAGATGTAACATGGCATCACATATAGATGTAACATTTCTGTACTGTATATGGTCCCTTCATCAGGCAAAGGAAAGTGTGAAAACCAGTGTAACCAACAAAGTGCATACAGTTGTGCTCAAAAGTTTGCATATCCTTGGAGAATTGGTAAGATATGTAGCATTTTTAAAGAAAACAGTGAGTGAGCAGGCAAAATACATGTATTTTATTGCTCATGGGATTCATATATAACTGTAGGTCATAACAGAATGGCTTAATCATAAAACAAAATAACAAATTAAAAAAAATGGAATGAAGCCTGTTCAAAAGTCTGCATACCCGTAGTTCTTAATACTGTGTAGTGTCCCCTTTAGCATCAATGACAGCATGCAATCTTTTGTAATCGTTGTCTGTGGGGCCACAAATTCTTGCAGGTGGTTTAGCTGTCCATTCGTCTTGGCAAAATGCCTTTAGGTCATGCAAAGTCTTTGGTTGTCTTGCATGAACCCCACGTTTAAGATGTCCCCAGAGTGGCTTGATGGTATTATGGTCAGGAGACTGCGATGGCCACTGTAGAACCTTCACCTTTTACTGCTGAAACCACTGGAGGGTCAACTTGGACTTGTGCTTAGGGTCATTGTCATGCTGGAGAGTCCAAGAGCGTCCTATGGGCAGCTTTCGTGCAGAGAAATGCAAATTGTCTGCCAGTATTTTCTGATTACATGCTGCATTTATCTTGCCATCAATTGTCACAAGATTCCCGTGCCTTTAGAGCTTACCCGCCCACAAAACCTCAGTGAGCCACCACCATGCTTCACAGTGTGGTATTCTTGTCGCTATAGGCCTTGTTGACCCCTCTCCAAACAGAGCGCTTATGGTTGTGACCATAAGGCTCTATTATGGTCTTGCCATTCCAAATTACAGTGTGACAGAAGCTGAGAGGCGTGTCAAGTTGTTGTCATATTGTAGCATAACCGGGCTTTTTTGTGGCATTGGTGCAGTAAAGGCTTCTTTCTGGCAACTCGACCATGCAGCTCATTTTTGTTCAAACAACCACACCATCTTTTTCCAGAGCAGCCTGCATTTCTCCTGAGGTTACCTGTGGGTTTTTTTTTGTATCCCGAACAATTCTTCTGGCAGTTGTAGCTGCAATGTTTCTTTGTCTACATGACCTTGGCTTGGTTTCAAGAGATCCATGAATTTTCCACTTCTTAGTAAGTGATTGAACAGTACTGACTGGGATTTTCAAGGCTTTGGATATCTGTTTATATCCTCTTCCATCTTTATAAAGTTCCATGACCTTGTTACACAGGTCTTTTGACAGTTCTTTCTGCTCCCCATAGCTCAGTATCTGCTCAGTGCATCGACGTGAGAGCTAACAAACTCATTGACTATTTATACACAGACACTAATTGCAATTTAAAAACCCACAGATGTGGGAAATGAACCTTTAATTGCCATTTTAACCTGTGTGTGTCACCTTGTGTGTCTGTAAAAAGGCCAAACATTCCAGGGTATGGAAACTTTTGATCAGGGTGATT
Organism: Nanorana parkeri; assembly: GCF_000935625.1. Taxonomy (NCBI): domain Eukaryota; kingdom Metazoa; phylum Chordata; class Amphibia; order Anura; family Dicroglossidae; genus Nanorana; species Nanorana parkeri. The sequence goes on from NW_017306572.1 coordinate 287,726, forward strand.
TCTGTTATCAATATGATTTAAAAAGGAGCCAAACAACTATGTGATAATAAATGGCTTCATATGATCACTATCCTTAAATAAAATCAAAATTTTTGGCATGATCAGTCATATTTTCAAAATCACTGTCAAAACTTCAATATTTCTGCCAGGGTATGCAAACTTTTGTGCACAACTGTATATATACAGTGACAAATAAGAAACCAAATGATGTGGACTACCTCCCTCATAATAACATCACATTCCCGATTTCTGATAAGGACTTTCCTTGCCCCATGACACAGTGTTGGGTAACTGAGTTCCAAATTATCAAACTGCAATCCCAAAGCTTATTATTTACACATCTTATATGCTCATATATCCTTATCCCTCTATTTGACATTGCCTGGGCCTGCTAATAGCTTTACAGGCCCTAACCACTGCATTGTGAGGTTGGGGCATGCATATTATCTACTACCAGGATGTGCAGGAAAAAGCAAGAGTGTTCAGAGTGTTCTGGCCTGGGCAGCTTATACAGTCTTTTGGCTCATCATACTACCTGTTTGATAGACACCTCCCCCCCCCATTCTTTTCCCGCCACCCTGCTAGTCCAGTTTTTTATCCCCACTCTCCATTTTTGCAGATACTTTTCAAACCTAATACTGTCTTGTCTGTGCCAAGCTCAAAGTATGAACCCTACACTTTCTCCCAGCGGTCAGTCCCTCATATACTGTGCATCCCCTAGTTATCCCTCATATATTGTAGGGTAAATAGGGGACCCCAGCTTTTCCCTTAAAAATTGTGCATCCCCTGGTTACTGCATATATTTAGCTTACAAATAGGTCCTGCACACTCTTAAAAAGTAGTATGCACTATCCTAAAGACACCTTGATTGCCAAAAAATGACTAAGCAATACACCCATTACAGATCTCTAATTTACTGTTACATGTTAACACAAGCCCACGTAGAGTAGGTGAATTTATAACAATTAATTATTAGAGACAACTTTTTCAGAATAAGACAGTAGAAGAATTATTACTAAATGTTCCATATGTTTTCTTTCACAATGCCCATGTGACTAGGATAGCAAAGTATGAAATGTGTTCAGTTGAATATTTATTTTCTAATGTGAATGATTTTCCCTATTATATGCAAGTCATAACATTCATGACAATGGGACTATTACAATGTGAAATTAAGTCTTTCATAACTAAAAGCACAGAGCAATTAGCAGGGATAACACCCCTGGTGCCTTGTTACATCCATTAATATGGAGGACAGTAATGAGCTTGATCTTTCTCAAGACTTTTACAGTAATGCATTATGTTAGAATGACATCACAGGAAGTTGAAAAAGATTGCTTTGCAGGAAAAAAGTGTGATTTGTTTTTACATTTTTTAAACATTTAAACAAAGTTATTTTTTAATATTATCCTTTGTACATTGCAGCATAATAAACAGCTATATGTTTTATATACTAAAAGGTGTAAATACAAAATCTGATACAAACGGGTCCTAAATGAAAAAGCTTAGTGTAAGAGGTGGGGAGACATTAGATACAGTAGATAAAATGTATATCGGTGGCTCCATAATTAATAGATAGGGTAGAGAAGAAGGATTTTTAAAAAAAGGGTGTATTGGGGGGATTATATAAACATGTTACATTTGGAGCAAGCCACAGAAAGCTAATGAATGGAGACTTTCTCTAGAGAAATATTGGAGCTGTGCTAAGGATGAAGTTATAATATAAGCATTCAATCAGAAAATTGTAGGAGCCGGTCGGAAAATTTTTGGGTAAGCGATAATGGCAGTCAATTGGCTGCCATCACTGTTAAGGTATTCTGACAGTAGCACACCCGCCGCTGTTAGAATACAAAAGCCCGGCAGGAGGTTCGCCAGTCCATGCTGTTTAGTGTGGATGGAGGAATCTGTCACTTTTTTGTGTTCAGTCCCCAGTTTGAACAAAAAAAAATATAACATTGTAGGGCCAGCTTAAGCGAACAGAGCATGGGAAGGTCAGAGAAGGTGGTTTTGGGAACACTTGAGTATTTGCTCAGAGATATTGGTGTGTTGTGCATTGTTCTGAAGGCTAATTATAATAGTTAGAATGTTATTCTTAGGTTGACTTGAAGCTAGTGAAAAGAATGGGAAAGAACAGCAACACACAAATAATGGTAGAAACATATAAATGAGTGCTGCATATTGAAACTTAGATGTTGAATATCAGATAGAAGGATATTGTGATACTCCTGGACATAAATTATCAGAGCAAAGACTGGGCCAGTCTCTTTGCCAGTCTCTTGAGTTACAAAAGTGCATATTTTGGAGTGGTTGCAAAAGCAGAAATAGCAGACATTAAGTTGTTCTGGACTAATGATGGGCAGGAGCTTGGTGCGAACCATGTTTGTCTAAGTTTGCTCAAGTTTGGGCAAAACTCTCACTGACAAATCCCTCTCCTGGCCCAATCAGTTGCAGCCAGCTGCAGCTATACGTCACAAAGGAAACCAGTGCCCCAACTTATTGAGAATAGGAAGGGAATGTGTCAGTGCCAGTTTTGTGTGTGCTTGGCAACCTGGGTTCGCAACAAACCATTGCACATTCTTATTCTGGACATGAGCAGTAAAAGAGGATCAGTCAAGCTCTACTTTCTGTCCAGGACTAATACAGCAGCAACTTCACAGACCTGTAACAACCCTTTAGGGCCGGTTCACACCACAAAGTCAGCGTTCCAGTGCGTTCGCCCTCTTGAGCGCAAGCCAGCCGCCATCCTGCATTAAAAAGTCAATGGCACCACGGCCCCCGCCCACAGTGTGATCGCCTGCACCCGGAAATCAAGCACATTAGTGCCTGCATTCCGGTCCAGTGCAATCTGCAAAAATAGTGCTGGCACTATTTTTGCAGATCGCACTGGACTGGAACGCAGGCACTAATGTGTCTGCATTCCGGGTGCGGGCAATCGCATTGCGGGCGGGAGGCGTGGCCACACCCCCTTCTGCCCCTGAACGCAGGGAGTCGGACGGCTTGCGTTCCCATGGCTAAACGCTCTGAAACGCGGTGTGAACCAGCCCTTGGAACCATCCAACCAGTTTCCTTAAAATATGCTGCACTTAATCAGGGAGTAGCCTGCATTAAACCAGTCATGGCTGTGATATTGCAATGATATGCTGTGATATTGCAACTTGTTTTATTGCTAAAAAGAAATGTCTAGCTGGGTTTGTGGGCCTTTTATGTCTTCTGACAGGGCAGATAACCTGGTTATACTAAGTAGTCTCCAAAGATTATTGTAGATAGGTATAATATGTAGAAAAGAATATGTGGAAGTCAGGAGCCCAAGTAGTAACCATGCATCTTTCCTTGCAATTTGTTTGCTGCTATTTATGGCTTACTAGTCAGGTAAAAATGATGATTAATAAGTCAGGAAAAAAGTATGACATAATATATTTAAAGGATCACTTTAGCAAAAAATATTGTATTCTGGTAACTCTATGTTGTTAATAACTGTAATGAGAGGAGTATTAAGTATATTAATTCCTTTTTGTTTGACATGCTTTTATGTATAGTCTTCTCCACATTTACATGTAGACAAAACTGTCAAGCAAAAGTGACAGTAAAAGGGACTGGAATAATGTTACTGATAGAGTGCAAGTAATTTTGTGCCTATACTTCCACATTAAGGTGTAATATTAGATGTTGTATAATCAATATCAGGTAGTGCTGCAAGATAACCGCATATTAGGGATGTCCCGATGCCTTTTTTAAGACCAAGTACAAGTACTTGCCCTCAGGTACTTGCCGATACCAATTACCGATATTTTTTCTTAAAGGGACATGTAACATTTTTTCTAAAACAACACAGACTGATGATTTTAGGGCAGTTTCTCACCAGAGCTAAATAAAGATGTCGCCTGAAATGAATACATGTCCCCACAGCAGAATACAAGTCCATGTCCCCACAGCAGAATGCCATTCAATGTCCCCACAGCAGCATACATGTCCATGTCCCTACAGCAGCATACAAGTCCATGTCCCCACAGCAGCATACAAGTCCATGTCCCCACAGCAGCATACAAGTCCATGTCCCCGCACCAGCATACAAGTCCATGTCCCCAAACCAGAATTATTCTCACCAGGCTGTGTGCTGATCTCTCCCATGCGACATGCCGATCTCTGCGGGCAGTTCCTATGCTGTGGAGTGTGCTGATGTCCGGGGCTGTACTGTGCTGTGTGTAGGGCTGTCCATGGCTGTACCTGTGACGGGAAGGAGGAGGAGTACATATGCAACCGGACAGGCACTGCCATAGACAGCTATGTGCAGGTCCCCAGCAGCAAGCCGAGGTCCCCACAAGCGCAGGAACTCGGATGGCCGCTGCAATTAAAAAATCTATAGGGCCTTAAGAATCGGGGGATTTTCACGAGTACAAGTACTCGTGAAAATGCCTGGTATTGCCTCCGATACCAATACTAGTGTCCGTATAGGGACATCCCTACTGCATATCATTACATCTTGTTAGAATGACCGTTTAAAATATCTTAATTCACACAGAATTAACGATAAGAACAAGGATAATTATTTAAAGTGAACTTGTGAGGATAAAAATCTAAGATCTGCCACAGCTAACTTGAACCAAAAGATGCAGGTTGCAGAGCTGTTAAGCTGCCCAAACAACATTTGGCACCTTTCTGTTCAATTTTTTATTCGACTTTTGTAGAAGGAGCTAGTCCAAATTTTTTTGGCTCAACTGGTACTGCAGCCAATCAGCTGCAGTCGCTGTTAAGGTAGTCTAAGAATACAATAACCAAGTGAGGGGGGGCAGCATGAGGGGGGGGGGGGGAGTGTAGGACCTCATATATCTTGATCCTATCTTTGCTATCTAATGAGTAACTAATCATGGGAGGCATTTCAGATTTTTCAGACTTTACTGGTTGTGTGCTTGCTCCAGGTCACACGCTTGCATACTAACAACACAATACCCATACAGGCATTTACAACTGCAAACTGCATTGGATCCATCTACTGAGATAATTTTGTGATATCTACAAATCCATAATATATATTATTCTAAACTGTTATTTATTTTGTATGGAATTACAGAAGTCATTACAGGTCAGCATTTTTAAAATACTTGAATTAGAACTGCAACATTGCCAAGATATTTGAAGACAGCTGTTAGCTATTTCTTGTTAACAATGCAGCTACCCACTTCTCTTGCGACCTTTATCATTACTTATATAATAAGAAGGTAAGCTGAGAACGAGGAGTAATGTAATACCAACTGCTGATCTTTAAGAATGTACAGTAAAGCAAACGATAAAACCACAGGGCAAAACATACATCTCTATTTATCTTAAATCGCTGATGCCAAGAGACAAGAGTAAATGAAGGCGAGACGGGTTATTGAACAGCTGACGATGACATCATCCCTGACCTGACTGCAAACGTCTCGATTTTCAAAGCTGTAGAGGTTTACTGTACTTCATTACTATATTACCCGCAGCACACATTTCACATTTAATCATGGTACTGAAGGCTCTGAAGCTACTTTATATGCTAGTCATGAGTTCCTGAGCTCATCTTTGCAATGAGAACAAATTGCCTTGAGAATGAATGTAGGTTTATATCTTAAGCATGGTAACTGCAAAAGAGTAGTCAAAATAAAATAACACTCATTAAAACAGAAACATTTTGTTTTAGAAATGTATAATTTGTTATTTACACTCATTGTGCACAATGAGTCTTTAAATTGCTTTAAAAAAAAAAAAGCGCCAACATGCAGAAGTTTAACATCCTGGATTTTTTGACCCATATACAGCACATTACATCCTAGAAGCTAAACTGGTATTAACTGACAGGGTTTTCTTTATTACGTAAATGTTGACAACAGTATTTAAGTCAGATCTGGGTTAAAATTGGCTTCCCTGCTACATAAGTATAACAAAGGCTCTGAACCAGTGAAAAAGAAGCACAAAAGGAGAACATGATACGAATTAGGACTGTCCATTGTAACTGTCATATACTTAATGCTAATATAGCTGGCTAATATGAGGTTTAAGTGGCTCATATAAGATAAAGACGAAAGGTACGATTGAAAGCATTGTATGCATTCTCCAAACAACCATGAGCTCTACCAGTGTGATTTTATGCATTGTTATTCTAATTAGTAAACTCATTAAAATCTCACCACTAGCAGTCGGTAGTATTATTTAAAAAACAAACAAACACAAGGATATTGGTATCTATATGGCTGGACATACATGTTACATTTGATTGTGAAATTTCCATTTGATTTACCAAAGCTTTGTAATATAAGGGGCTTATCAAAATAATAATCCATACACTTTGTATCTAGTGAAGCAGGATTTTGTTTTACAAATATGTGGTAGATCAGACTCTAAGATGTAAGGCTAGCTTTAAGTTTTCATCATGCACAATTATAACAGATGAAATGCTTCTACTACCTTAGTAAATCAACCTCACTGAGTGCTACTTATTATTGCCTGTAGTATAATCCATTATTATGTAGTATAATCTCATTCACACCAGAAGCATTGCGTCTGCGCTGTCCATTTTTGCCAGTATTGGCCCCAACACACAGACAAGGCAATTTGCCTTGCTTTCAATGGGCATAGTGCACACCACCACACAGCGGTGCTGTGCCCTGAAGAACAGCGTGGCACGCTGTACTTTTTTTCAGAGCAGCATTGTGTGACACAATACAACTCCAGCGCACATAGATGTGGCAATAGATCGTAATTGAAATGTCAATAAAGTTCTAAAAAAAAGTAAACAGTGCAATGCGCCGACAAAAGGCGCATCATCACTGTGCCTGTCAACGCACTGCAGAATTGCATAGTAAATCCCCCTAAATATACCATATCCCTGTCATCTAATAGCTGTCATTTGGTTAGGGTCTGGCAATGTATGGGCTGCCTGTAGAGTTTCTAGAGTTAGCCCTGATAGACACAAGACTGCAGTTAGGATTTTTTTAGAGCTGCAGCTAACGATTATTTTCAAAATCGATTAGTTAGCCGATTATTGAGTTCGATTAATCGGTTAATCGGATAAAAAATAAAATACATTTTTAAAAATTGCTCCAGTGATGAGCTACTAGTTTGTATTGAGATTGTAGTCCATCACAGGAGCAAGCTTGGAGAGGTGATGGTAAATAAGAAAAAAAAAAGTGTGGTGAAAAGTGTAAAGTGTAAAGTGTGAAAAGTGTAAAACTATATAGCAATGAATGCAGAATGGCACCGGCTATAGAGGACTACAAATCCCAGCAATAGTACATTATACAGCACAATACAGAATACCACCAGCTATATAGGAATACAACAAATGCCAGCAATACATTTTAGCTGGCGGTATTCTGCATTGCGCTGTATAATGTACTATTGCTGGGTTTTGTAATCCTCTATAGCTAGTGGTATTCGGCATTGCACCACTGTATAATGTACTATTGCTGGGATTTGTTGTACTCCTCTATAGCTGGTGGTATTCCGCATTGCACTGTATAATGTATTATTGCTGGGATTTGTAGTCCTCTATACAGCGCAATGCAGAATACCACCAGCTATAGAGGGATACAACAAATCTCAGCAATAGTACAATATACATGCAGTGTATAATGTACTATTGCTGGGATTTGTAGTCCTCTGTATAATATATAGCACAATGTACCATCAGCTATAGAGACCTGAGCAGTCTTACCTGAGCAGTCTTACAGCAACTTACTTCTGAGATAGGCCTGTCTATCGGCAATTGTCATCCCCCCACACCTGCTCCTCATTACATCTTCACTTCTTCTCCCCGCGTCCCTGTGCTAATCGTGGATGTGGGAGGGCGGTGAGCGTGAAGCGGGGAGGAGGTGCGGCGTGTGGAGCGTGGGTGCGGGCGGGTCTGGCATCGGCGAGCGTGAGGTGGTGAAGAGGTGCAGCGTGTGTGGAGCCGTGACCAGGGCCAACTAACCAGAAGCCGATTAATCGATGATTGAAAAAGTTGCCAACTTTTTCAATAATCAATTATAATCGATTATGTTGATTAGTTGTTGCAGCCCTAGATTTTTTCCCAAAATTGCCACTTCTGAAGTGACAATGTGTGTCTCACAGAAAGACTATGCCTACAAAATAATATGTGGTTATACTTGAAGAACAGTAGCCGTGGCTTTCCTATTAGAAAAGGTTTCCATTTCCATAACAGAACCTACTAATGGTGTCTTCCTTAAAAACTGAAAATCCGACTCTTCTAGGAAAAAATACAAAATTTATATCTGTGACCTGCCATAAAAATCACTATGCTTTAATTACACAACCCTGATCACTAGAGTGAAGCTTCAATCTAATTGGGTGTTACAAAAGAACTCCCTATTTAAAAAAGAATTGCCTTCCCCAATATGGTTAATGCAAAACCCTAATTCTAATTAGATTTTATTTTAGACATCTCCATATATTCAGTTTCACGTAATTGAGTTGAACACACACTGACAAAATAAAAAAGTTCATTATGGTTCACCATCCCCAGCTGCTCTCTTTTTTTTATATGCTTTATATTTTGGTGCCCTCTAATGGAAGTTGTGCATTATTGTTGGACTTACAAAAATGTGTATATTATTTTTACAACAACATATCATGGTTTACTTTTAATTATTGAAGCCCTAAACTAACTTGTTACAAACCTAAAAACACATATGGAAATTTGTATATCAGCAATCTATACTGTATCTCTGATGATTCTGACATGCACTGTTCACTAAGAAATGATTGAAGCTATCAAATCAGTATAACAGACTGGAAATAAGGGTGACAGACAGACAATCAGCATTTTTAGGCTTTCAACAGTTGCAGGCTATTTTTTACTTGGCTTCTATTTATTTATATATAAAGTATATATCAGTACACAATGCATTACAAATACAATTTAGATATAATCATTGTTTTTTGTTTTCTAATACTTCCTTTCTAAAACACTACTGTAAAAAAAAACTCATACTCAAATTAAGATTCTGAGGAGACCTTTTAATTTTTTTGGACTACATGTAAAATCTCACCAAGTTGAAGTAAATGTAAAATGTTAATTTATTTTCACCATCTGTTGCAGTGAAAATGGTCACCAGGAACAAAAGAGAGACTGAAGCTCCAAAATGGGATCACAGACAGCAATACAAATGTGACAAACATTATGACCCTTCTCCACTCTACTCAAAAGAAAAAAAACTGTTATGGCTAGAGTTTTACTTTAAACTATGGGCTTTAAATAACACAGGATGGTATTTGGAACTAACTTTTTTCAATCATTCTCTGTAATTTTTTGGATGGAACACTTTGGTAATTTCAGATGTCTACTCATTTAAAACAAAGTTAGATAAAATATAATTTTTGAACTTACCCTAAAATCTTATTTTTCTATTCCATTGAGGGATATATAGGAATCCTATTACAGGCGGGTTATACTGCCACCTACAGGAGGTGGGCACATTGGCAAATAGAAAAAGTTGTAAGCCAGTTCTACCCAGCATGCCTCATTTTTGTGAGAAATCAATAAACAGGGTCAAAAACACACATAGAGGTTTGGAACCTCATGGACTACAAAAAAAAGATCTTATGATAACTATACAAATCGTACTTTCTTTGTCCATTGAGGCACACAGGAATTCTACAGAACATCCAAAAGCAATGCAACTTAAGGGTGTACAGCCACTGATAGGACCAATAAAATTTAGGGTTAATGACGTTAACACATAAAATAAGAAGCCCCCCTGTTCCCTCCCCCCACACATAAAATAAGAAGCCCCATGTTCCCTGCCCCCCCCCCTCATAAAATAAGAAGCCGCCCTGTTCCCTGCCTGCCCCCCACATATTTTACTTATAATGCAGGACCAGGTATTCCTTATCATGCCATCAGTAAGCTCCTTGCTAGAAATAAAGGAACTAAAAGGCTGGATTTAATAGCAATCAAGCTTTCAACCTTAGCAGTCTACTTTTTTTCTTTTTTTAAAGCAAGAAGACATGTAGCCTCATTGATACCATTTAAAGGAGAACTATGGGGTACACTGTTAATAGCATTTTTAGATTCCTAATGGTACAGGAGTACATTTTGCAATGTACTCCTGTAATCAAAAATCTACCATAAGCTCAGGATTCGCTATAACATGGTGTGGGCGGGGCTAACCCTCTTGCTGTGAAGCGATCCCGACAATATTGCCGGGATCCTCCCCTCCCATTGACTGACAACTGCTTGTAGAAGTGTGGAGAGGCGGGGGTGGAGAACAGAAGCGAGGATGGAGGCGAGGACGAAGGCGGGGACCGAGCTACAAGGAGCTGCTGTGCGTTCATGAATACTCGCACATGCGCAGCAGCTCCATTCCCACAGCTCCATCCTTCAGCGCTGTCCCCGCCTCTGTCCTCTGTCCCCTGTCCCCACTGCTGTCTCTGGCTTCGTAGCAATGACTGATTCGATGCAGGGAGCGTACTTAGGCTGCAGCATGTCTCATCTCACTGTGCCGCCGCCACTATTTCCCGCTGTGTAGTATCATGTTGTCATGGAAACAGATGCATGCGAGCACATACACGCTCAGGTCTGAAAGCAGGTGTGCGCCCATTTGGAAAGCGCGGCCACACAAAGATTATGAGCTTGAAAGAAAGGAGATACAACCCTTGTTGCAGCCCCCTGTGAAGATTCAAACTGGGGTAGGGCTGGGGTGGCTCTTAACAGACTTCTGAAATAAGGATATCTCTTATGTGCAGTTGCTTTGGAAGCAAAGAATACTACAAACAGAATAACGGTAAAAAGTACATTTAAAATGCTGTATGTCATAATTCTCCTTTAAGCACACCAGGCATATGGACTTTTATCTCCACAGCAAAAGGTATGTGAGTGTGTTACCATCAGCGTTAAGTGGGTGCTTCACAAGGCAGAAAGCCCTGCTTGTTAAAACACAGGTAGGTAGGGAGTGTTCATTTAGGTTTGGAAATAGTAGGGAAGGTTTAAAACCCCTATCAGGTTATTTTTGCTGTCTATGTCACACTGGGGAAATCTCCCCAAAAAGAGGGTAATTCTCATCTTAGATAATTGCCACTGAACATTGGTTCCAATTGGACGCTTTATCCCCCTGACTGTTCAGTTGATAACTCCAAAAGTGTGAATTTTTTATCACTTTGTCTTTGTGACAATGGTCCCCTGGCCAAATAAAAACTGGCTCTTCCCACCAGGGACACACATGTAATAAAATCTTGACCCTTACCTAAAACTAATACAAACTTTTTGACTTTACATACACTTTCAGCAATAAAACGAATACAAACAATATTACACAACAAGAGCACAAGGACCTTAATGATATGTGTTGAAGAGACTGGCTGTCTCTATGAACAAAGGGAAAGAGGTTACTTATATGTTTTTCTTGGAACTGAAGGTGGGGCGGCCTTAATGGAGGATCAAGGTTTCCAGTGTGGGCAGTGATGTTTCTATGCTGCAGCAGAGATGTTGTTTATGACAGCCTTGGTAACCACGATGCTGGTGTATGGAGCGCACGGAGGGATCGTGCAGCGTATCCCCTCCTCCTCTCCTTACCAGAGTAAGTTGGGTGCACGATCATGCCATGGACTCCATACACCAGCATCGTAGTTACCAAGGCTGTCACAAACGACATCTCTTCTGCAGCATAGAAACAGCACTGCCCACATTGGAAACCTTGATCCTCCATCAAGGCGGCCCCACCTTCAGTTCCCAGAAAAACATGTTAGTAACCCCTTTCCATTTTTTCATAGAGGCAGCCAGTCTCTTCAACACATATCATTAAGGTCCTTGCGCTCTTGTTGTGTAATTTTGTTTGTAGTGTATACAGGTATTCTCCGCCTGTTCTCTCAGAGCCACATACCATCTAGCCCACCTACCCCATAAATCCCAACACCATTCATTTTTGAGAGCGCTGAATAAAGTTCAGCAATAAAACAATGGCTGTTTGGAATCTGGAGCATTATAATCTCTTGAAATTGCATTTATTAGTAACTAAAATGAATCTCAGAATATCAGATACAGTCATTATTGGATTGAAGTTCAAGAATGCAGACATTAAAGGTGATTTTTTTTCTAAAACTTTAAACCAAAACAGGGTTATTCCATGAAGAAGAATGTCTGGTGTGAGACCATGAAAAAAAACCTTATAGACTACTTTTAACTTTTTCTTTAATTATTGGGAGAATGGCAGAACATGTTCTACCTTAGCAGTTTGAGAACCCCTTGGTTGCCTACCTTACTTACTGTACATTCCTAAAGGATTATGAACCAGAATATTACCAGTTTCAGAAAAACTGATTTTTCCTTTACCTGTGTCTAAAATAAAGCTAGACAAAATACTACGCCCTTCCTTACCTTATGTGGAAAGGAGAGCAAGAAGAAAATACAACCATACATGGAAGTAATCTTCAATTAGATAAGCAAAATTATGTAATTATGTGCATATTACTGGCGTCATCCACACTGCAGTAATAATACATGACCATAAAATAAACAAACCATAAACACATATAAAAACCTGCAGACTTGCTGATAAACATGCTATAATTTTTAACCCTGCTAAGATATTGTCATGAAAAGACAGCAAAGGCATGCAGATTGTGTTTTCTAATGAAATGTAAAAATACCAAACTTGCAATAAATATTATTTAAATAGCAGCTCCATAAATAAAAAGGATCAAGGAACCTGTCCAGTAACTACAGGTTTGCAGGCTTAATTCCTACAATTTTGAATACATTTAACCGGCTGGTAATTGACCATACATAAATGGTCTTAGGTTGGAAGTAGAATAACCCAAGGTTCAGTTTTTAAAAATGTTTACGAATTGATAAATAAGCGAAAAGCAGAACAAAGGGTCTTATTACACATTGCTAGCAGGTGGGTCTCTTCTCCTATAAAAGTTACTTTTCTGCCTGCCAGCTATTTTCTTCTAGTTGTACACTGAGCTAATGGTTAAAGACTTTGGAGTAATAGATGTCAGCGGCAGAAATGAAGCAACAAGGGAGAGTGCAAATGGGAGGTAAGTGTGTCATTATGTGCAAATATGCTGTGTGTACTTGCACTAAAAGCCCATGACAGTCAGAAATATTTAGCTCTGCTTTAATAGGAAGTTAGAAAAATGTCTAGGTTCATTTAGTACAATTGGCCCTTTAAAGCAGACCTTTACACTCAAAAATCAAATTCTACCAATACATTCTTCTATGTACGATGATTAATAATAACAGACATGTCAAGTGTAAAATGCTGTGATTTTGAAACCCTTACACTTGCAGAGCATTCACTTCTTGCTTTGAAAGGGCAAAATGATTTCAGTTTGCCAAAGCAATGCACACTGGGTTTGCCTTGTCATCAGAAGAGCATTGCTTTGAAATCTTATGAGATCTTAGGGAAAGGCACTTTCCTGCCCTGAGATGATGTGCATATTCTAGTCACTGGTCTAGTCACATGTGACAGAAATCCAGGAAGTGAAAAGAGAGCTAGTAATATGCCCTCAGTAGACATGGCCACTGTCAGAAGACTGTATTTTGTTCTTTTTGTACGTTATATACTTTTGAAAAATAAATACATTAACAAAAAAAGAAGACTGGGGAAGAAAACAGAAATAAGGTATGCAAAGAATACCAAGCTGGCAATTATCTAGAAGTGTGTGTTTGTAGATTGTCGTTACTAAACATTTCTAAAGGTGTGTTTGTTGTTTTTTTAAAGATATGGGTAAAGGTCCACTTTAATAGTTCATAACACCAACAGCTCCCTGAGTATATAGTATATAGTGTAGCAAAGTAATTCTGCAGGAAGAACAGATGTGCTGTCCACAGCACTACCATATGCCAACAGCACTGTCATTAAATAAGTGATATGGTGCTGCTTGGTACCACCCTAAGCACTGCTGACTTGAAGAATTGTATAGTATTGTATAGTTACAAAGTGAGAAGTGATGGACTGCTTGGTGTCTTGTGGTTTGTGATGAGAGGCATGTGCCGGGCATTCACTGCTGGTGAATCAATGACTGTCATTAAAAACACATGCAGAAGGATACGTTTGCTGTGAGTGTTTGGTGACTGTCGGATTCAGTGCTACATATCTATAAGTGGCACGCACAGTATTACATATTTTATTAATCTTTATAAAAATACATTTAATGATGTGAACACTTATTTTACATCTTCCTTAAACAGATTAGAATGTATTATATTTTTTAATGTATGTGTTTTTAGTCCTGAGGAAGGGGATCTCTGGTAGCCCCTGAAAAATATTGGCACATCTTGTGGAACACAAATAATGGCTATTCTGGACATATACTGTAATTGTTTGTAGGTTAGTACAAGCAGCACAGATTTTTTTGAACATTATATTTATGAAACTTATGAAAGTATGTTCTTAGGAAATACTGTAATTGTAACTGCCACATTCATCTGCACTCTCCATTTGTAAATTACTCCAATATGCATTTGGAAAAAGAGAACTCAACTAAAACTGCCTTATATGTTTAATGTCCAATAACTTCATAAACCGTTTCAAAATAGGGCTCTGTGCTTGCAAGAGGAGTACAGCATGGTTGTATAGAGGCAGATCATTGAACTTAAAATGCAACAGTAATCCGACTTTCACCTCAAAATCAAACCCGTCATATGTCAATAGAAAGCATTTTATGTCCAAACCTTACTGAGAATCTGTACACAAGTTATAATGAATGTAACTAGTTTGAAAAGTTGTTAGAAACTGATTTGAGATGCGAGAGAAAATGTCTATAGAAAACAACAAACCTCAAGAGGAACCCTCAAAAGGATTATTTAATTGGCTAGGATGGATTTTCTGACCTACTGTCATAAGCAAGGTATACACGGCACAACACAGATTTTTTTTGTTCAATCTGAGGGTGAACAGATTTCCCCATCAACACTTACGAGCGTTGATCAAGGAATTCCTGCTGTTTCTATTGCATGTTGATAGCTGTCAGAATCCCGACCACTGTCACAATCCTCAAATGGAGCTAACAGCTGATACAATGCAAGCTCCATTCAGCCAATAATTTTCCACCCTGCTCCTTCAATCAGCTGATTGAGGGATGCCAGGGGCAGAAGCGTGCCAACAGTGGTTCATGAAGAACCATCTGAAATTTGCACCGTGTATAACCTTTTTTACTTTCCTAGTAATCTAGATATAAGAATACTGTGGGTGTGTGTTAAGGACATCATGCTGCCTTGTACATATTGGGGGAAATAAAGATTTGCAACGATTGGATCATTTGTAAGCAACTGTCTTCTTGCAAATGTGTTCTTACTACATCCTAAAGTATATTTATAGCCAAACCTTTTTTTCATTTTGGAGTTGGAAATGGTTAAAAACCCTGTCTGGCGTTTTGATAGATTTCCCTTCATTTCCTGTCATAGAGACACTGCAAGAAGTGAGAAAAAAACCTTTCCAAAAAAAGAGGAAATTCCCTCTAAAGGTGCCCATACACCTTGCGATAATCAGACGATTTTCGTATGTGAACGCGTTTTTGTACGATAATCGCAAAGGGAGTCTACAACCGAAGATACTGTACAGTGGCACGACGTTCGTCTTTCCAGCATGCTAGAAAACTTCACTCGATCGTACTATTTTCGTCGGGTTAGTGGCGTGGTTGTACAACAAAATTTGAACAGCGCAAGCGCAGATGAAACGTTTTTCTCTAAATCAAAGCCAATCATCTGATTAGCGGGAGAGACGAATGATAATCGCAGGTCTGTGCATGATGGCCTGGTTGTGCAAAAATTTTATGAGGTTACAACCATCGTACAACAAAAGTTGTACGATGGTTGTAAGGTGTATGAGCACCTTTAGAGAGTGATCGCCAGATAAATGTTTCCACCAGATTTTCTCTCTATTCCTGTTCTGATGAAAATTGTGATTTTTTTTTTCTCACTTTCAGACACGGTGACATTGGTCACCAGGACAGATAGAAAGTTAATCTCCCTAAAGGTGCCCATACACCTTGCAATTATCGTTCCAAACGAAATCAGTCTTAAGTACGATAATCGGCCAGTTGATAGGAAGTCCACAATCACAATTACTGTACAACTGGACAAATTTCGTCTATCGGGCAGACTAGATAACGAACGAAAATCGATGGATTAGTGGCGTTTTCGTACAACAAAAATCGCAACATGAACACTGCACATGCGCAAACGCAAATCTGTTCTGTCGACGAAATTCAGTGAGTTAGTATTGCTAACGAACGATTATCAAAATCTACATTGGTCTGTACATGATGGGCTATTTGATCAGAAATTGAACGAGGGTGCGTTTTTGCACCGATACCGGTATTTTGGTACCGAGTACGAGTACCGATAATTTTTTTCCGGTACTCGCCGGCTTCCCGATTAACAAGAAAGTCCCCTCCTACCTTAGTATGTGCAGCGTGTCACCCCCTGCGGCCTCTCCAGCGAGAACGAGGGCTTCCTCCGGTACCCAGCCGGAGTCGTCTGGCCGGCCAATCAGGAAGCCGGGCGCCTTGTAATGACGCGACTCCCTGCTTTCTGATTGGCTGGGAGGCCGGCTCCATATTCCCTCGTCATGAGATGACGAGGGAGCATGGAGCCAGCTTTCCGGCCAATCAGGGCGTTGCGTCATTAAATAGCGCCCGACTTCCTGATTGGCCAGCCAGACGACTCCGGCTGGGTACCGGAGGAAGGCCTCGTTCTCGCTGGAGAGGCCGCAGGGGGTGACACGCTGCACATACTAAGGTAAGGAAACCTTACCTCACGAGGCCAGCTTCCTGATTGGCCGGCTTCCTGATTGGCTGGGTAGTCGGCTCCATGCTCTCTCATCACAGGTGACGAGAAAGCATGGAGCCACTTCCCGGCCAATCGGGAAATCGGGAAGCGTGTAATGACGTGCTGCCGCCTTTCTGATACCGTAAGTACTCGTGTTAGGCATCGGAGCAGTACCCGTACTCGCCCAAATACTCGGAATCGGCACCGATATCGATACTAGTATCGGTATCGGTGCATCCCTAGTTATAACCCCTCTTTAAATTCTCTTTAAGGTTATGGCCACACTAAATGTATCCAAAGTCGGTCAGCCAGAACGATTGACAGCAACCCAAAGGCAATTTTATAAACATTTATGAAATGTATAGTACATAAAATAGCATTTTTACTCACTTCACACCTGTTCCCACTGGTAGATGCAGGTTGGAAAATCTCTTCGTAATCATCACTGTCCATGCGTCCTATGGTTGTCTCATTCTGCCACAAACAATAAGGTACATTTATATTTGTCATATGTATTTATTAAAAAACAGTTACAGTGGCTGTGTTCTAGAGGCAGACAGGAGCACAACATGCACATACACACAGGTATAGGCTGCCAAATTTATTACTGAAGGAATTAAGAATAAAGTAGAACTAGGACAATATAAAACCTGTCGCTGACCACCTGATGTGTGTTGTGAGTTAAAATCTGTCTTATCCTTAAGGTGCCCATACACGTTACAATTATCTGGAGATTTTTGTCTGCAATTACGTTTTCCTCCGAAAATCTGCTAGTTGATGGGAAACACACAACCTCAATTACTGTACAACTGGTAGATTTTTCTTTTTCAAGCAGGCTAGAAAACTTTCGTCTAGTTGGATGAAAATCGACGGGTTAGTGGCGTTGTTGTACAACAAAAAATCTCAAGATGAAAACGGCACATGCTCAAACGACAATCTGTTCTTTTGATGAAAATCCGCCAGTTAGTGGTGCTGATGAATGTTAATTGCGAACTACATTGGTCTGTGCATGATGGGCTAGCTGAACGAAAATTGAACGAAGGTGAAATGTCTGGATAAAAAAAGTTATACAATGGCTGCAAGGTGTATGGCCCCCTTTAGTGGTGAATAGCCCGTACAGCAGCCCTTTGGTTCTACTGAACCGAAGGGGTCCTGGAGCCGAAGCTAGCCGAAGGATCGGCCAAAAGCTACGGCTAGATCCTTCGGCTGCTTCCTGAATAGACCCCTGTGTCTGTTGGCTGCTCTAGGACTGCAGGTGCTGCGCTACTGTGCAGGTACCTGAATGGAGCGTTTTAGTGAACAGGCTAGTATGAATGGGCCGTAAAGGAGTATAGAGACTGTTCACTCAGCAGCATGAATTGTCACCTTGCAAAGGAATTTTCCCTTAGCTTAGTGAATGAGGTGATATTCTGTTGACATCTGTCACGCAATCATGTGCAAGAAAACAAATCTTGTTTTTTTTTCCCACCTTGCACGTGATTGGGTATTCTTTGCAAAGCGAATTTTTGCTACATTCACTAACCTAAGGAAAAATAGTCTACTGCTTTAGTAAATCAATCCCAGTAGGTCTAAGTTATGAGCCTTTTTGAATGGCAGTTTCTATGAAGTCCACAATGAAGTTTGTATTATTACATAAGAAACATACTGAATGATGATGTTGGCCATTTAGCAAAATGTACAAACATGTACACAATAGTTTCCTATAATACTATATACAGGCAGTCCCCGGGTTACAAACAAGATAGGGACTGTAGGTTTGTTCTTAAGTTGAATTTGTATGTAAGTTGGAACAGGTACATTTTTTAAGTGTAACTCCAGCCAAATTTTTTGTTGTTTTTGTTTTGGATAGCATATGGAAGGGTTTACCCCCTGTAAAGTTTGTTTTAGTGTGTGTGTCCCTGTTCAGAAGATTTCACCTCACTTTCTGTCCCTGTGACAATTGGATTTTGAAAATTTTGAGTTGTCGTGGAAACAAGGATTGGTGGTAAAGCTTCAGTGGAGACACCTTTTTGCCATGATCACTCTTACGGGAGTGAATTTCCCTTCCTAGGGGTAGATTTCCTTTCACTTCCTGTTGTCTCAAGGACAGGAAGCGAGATTAAATCTTTCTAATGAGGATACAGACAGCAGTAAAAACCTCACAGTGACCTGTAATGTAGTGACGGAAGCTATTCTGATCAGGCCGGAAGCTGTTCGTACAGTGCAGTGAGCACGCGCGCACGCACAGCATGCAGAAAGAGAGAGTGCGGGAGCGGGAGTTGAGAGCGGCTGAGAGCGGCAGGACCGGAGATACAGGACCGGAGGGCAAGGAACAGTGAGCGGCGGACCGGAGGTCGGGGTGCCGAGCGAGGAACCGGAGGGCGAGGAACAGTGAGCGGCGGACCGGAGGTCGGGGTGCCGAGCGAGGAACCGGAGGGCGAGGAACAGTGAGCGGCGGACCGGAGGTCGGGGTGCCGAGCGAGGAACCGGAGGGCGAGGAACAGTGAGCGGCGGACTGAAGGGCAGGACCAGAGGTCAGGGAGCCGAGCGGGAGACAGGAGGCCGGAGCGAGCAGACGGACGGACCCGTGGCAAGAGCAGCAGGAGCGGGGGAACCAGAGGGCCAAGCGGGTGTCGAGGTGACGGACGGGTGTTCCAGCAGCAAGAGAAGAGAAGAGTGGACAAGGCGGATCGGATCGAATGAGGGACGGATGGGTGAATGATGATCCAGGCGACTGAGCTGAGAAGAGAGAAGAGTGAAGGCAGAAGCAGATGTGAGAGGGTGCAAGGAGCAGATGTGAGAGTGGGAACAGGAACAGTGACTGAAGAAAAAGATCGGGTGGACGAGACTGAGGAACAGGTCGTATGAAAGAGATTGGGGAGAGGGGGCTGCAGGGTGTCTTTAAGATTGTATTTGAGATTGTGTGGGGGGTGAGATTGTATTCATTTGCAATTACTAAACTGTTTAGTATTGTATAAACTTTTAATACTTTATATTAAGACTGTTTAAAAGTATTACAGGTTTATTACATTGCTGAGGGGGCTGCGGCGATAAGTATAGGGTTAAAAGGAACACAAAGACAAGGGATTAAGTACACCCTAACTTAGGCCCAGGACTTTAATATAAATTTTATTTTACCCCAGGACAGTAGCATAAGAACCCGAGGGCCGTAGCAGAATACAGCATAATTAAATCCCACAGCCAAAGTGAATATAAATTAAAATAACTAAAGGTCTTTAGTAAGATAACCCTAGGGCTGCTGTGTAAATTAACTTATCCACAGGACTATAGTGAACTACATTATACTTTGATCCAAACCGAGGGACGTAGTGAAAGTAAATTAAATGCAGGGTTAATTGAACTAAACTCCAAACTAAAAACAGGAACTAAAATAAAGGGGAAATGTCTTCCATGAATGGGTGTGCAACGAGGTGCACGCCGTGCGCAATGTATGCGTTCCTTGAACAGGCGTTTGAGGGGGAATACACTTGCGCTCGATGTGAGCGAGTTGTGTGTTTGGAAGCCCAAATTCTGGATCTAAGCAGCAAACTGGCAACACTGAGGTGCATAACCAACATGGAAAAGAGTCTGGGCCTAACGCACCAGGCTGTGGTGGAGGGGGGCTTAGCTGAGACGGGGGGTGCGGAGGAGCAGGCTCCCGAGGTGGGAAGCTGGGTCACTGTTACGGGGTAGAGGGAAGAGTGCTAGAGAGGTCAACCCTCAACTGGTTAAGCCCAACAAATATGCCAGGTTGCGTGATGTTGGGGATATTAGTTCAGGGGTGACACTGCTGGAGCAGGACACCTCCTCTATCCGGGGGGGGGGGGACCTGACATACTGCCAGTGCCACAAGCCACTCCGGAAAGACAGCACGAGTTGAGGGAACTTAACAAGTGGCTGCGGAACTGCTGTCGGAATGAGGGTTTTGGTTTCCTGGAATAACCGGACTGACTTCTCAGTCGGTTACCTGCTCTTCAGCCGAGACAGGCTGCATCTTAATGGGGAAGGTGCAGCATTTCTGGGGGGAAAAATTGTTAAAAGACTGGAGGAGCTTTTAAACTAGATAATGGGGGGGGAGGGTAAACTAAAAATAAAAAACAAAAAATTAAATATTAAAGAACAAATCATGACAGATAACAAAGAGGAAAAAAAATAATGGATTAGATAGTGGGCTCACTCCAGTCAACAGAGTCAACATAGTCAAATTAGTAAATAAAGCCAAGATAGAGAACATACATACAGTAATACCTTGGTTTACAAGTAACTTGGTTTGAGAGTGTTTTGCAAGACAAGGCAAAAATGTTGCCTTGATATACAAGCAATGTCTTGCAATAAGAGCAACATTTTGTAGAAAAGCACCACTGAATAAGGCTGTAGCAGTGCAGACGATGAGTCTATTTAACGACAATGCAATGTCCCACTGGATAAATTCCTTGTTAAGGTTTCACAAAATGAAAAAGATTCCATTGAGTCAAGAGATAGCAGTGATTCTGTTAGTGATAGTGAAAGTTGTCCTACACAATAATCCTCCTCTCTCTTGAAGGTGCCGGTAATTGGTTTATTTTTCTTTATATTTTGTACGGTATTATATTACAGTACTGTATTTTAATTATTTTTATATGAATATTTTTGGGTTGTGGAACGAATCATCTGAATTTCCATTATTTCCTATGGGGAAATTCGCTTTGATATACAAGCGCTTTGGATTACAAGCATGCTTCCGAAACTAATTATGCTCGTAAACCAAGGTATTACTGTACCTGACAATATCACGTCAGATGGTGGAGATGATGTGGAATCATTATGGCTCGAACTAGATAGAACGAACCTTCACCGTAAACTTATTGTGGGTGTCTGTTATAAACCTCCAAATATAGGGGAAGAGGAGGAGGCCCACCTACAATCCCAAATAGAAATAGTGGGGAAACAGGGAAATGTTGTGGTTATGGGAGACTTCAATTCAACTGGGCTAATGGAACTTCCAAATCGGCAAAGGCGGCCCGTTTTCTTAATATGTTGCGAGACAATTTCATGGATCAGATGGTTGAGGTCTCAACTAGGGAAAATGCCATCCTAGATCTGATCATCAGCAATAATACGGAGTTAATTGAGGATATTGTAATCGGGGAAACACTGGGTAATAGTGATCACAAGGTGATTGCTTTTAATATTGGGTGCAAGAAAGGGAAGGGGGATGGGCAGAAGAGAAGCCTAAACTTCAGGAAGGCTAACTTTGATAAACTACGTAATATAGTGGGTGAAATCAAATGGGAAAACGTATTTCATAAACTAAACTTTGACCAAAAGTGGGACTGTTTCAAGAACAAATAAAAAAATGCTATTACCAGGTGTATACCACTGGGTAACAAAAATAAAAGATTGAAAACCAAGCTAATATGGCTAAACAAAACGGTAAAACAACACATTAAGGAAAAGAAAGTGGCATTTACTAAGTATAAAACAGAGGGGTCAGTATTGGCATTCCAAAAGTACAAAGAATGTAATAAAAGATGTAAACTGGTAGTCTGGGCTGCTAAAATTGAAGGTGAGAAATATATCGCCACAGTTAGTAAAAGGAACCCCAAAATTTTTTATCAATACATAAACAGTAAAAAGGGGAGAAAGGACCAGATAGGCCCAATAAAGGACATAAATGGGACGTTACTCACAGACGAGAAGGAGAGGGCCGAGGCGCTAAATACTTTTTTCTTGTCGGTATAAAACACAAAATTTAACAGAGTGGTTGACTGAAACTGGGATACAACATAGGCTTAAACTACTAAATGCAAATAAAGCATTAGGACCCGATAATCTACATCCCAAGGTAATCAAGGAGCTGAACATGGAGATAACAAAACAAAACCATTGTTCCTCATTTTTAAGGAATCGGTAATGGCTGGTAGAGTGCCAAGCGACTGGCGAAGGGCAAATGTGGTACCTATATTCAAAAAAGGGTCAAAATGCCAACCAGGGAACTATAGACCAGTTAGTCTGACATGCATAATATGAAAACTGTTAGAGGGAATTATTACGGACTACTTAGTGGAATTTGTCCGGGATCATGGCATAATAACTGATAACCAGCATGGATTTAGGAAGGATCGTTCTTGTCAGACCAACCTGCTGACCTTTTACGAAGAGGTAAGTAGAGATCTGGATGGAGGGAGGACGGTGGACGTAGTATATCTGGACTTTTCCAAAGCATTTGATACGGTGCCACATAAACGCTTGTTATACAAGCTAAGGTCTATGGGCATAGATGAAGTAGTGTGCACGTGGATAGAAAACTGGCTAAAGGAACGTGTACAAAGAGTTTCGCTAAACGGCACCTTTTCAGACTGGGCTGAGGTCATGAGTGGCGTGCCCCAGGGTTCTGTGCTGGGTCCCATGCTTTTTAACCTATTTATTAATGATAAGTAGCCGTGTCTCAGTGTTTGCTGATGATACGAAAATTGGGAGGGTAATAGACACGGATTTAGATGTTATAACATTACAGGAGGACCTGGATAAACTCGGGGAGTGGGCAACTGTATGGCAGATGAAGTTCAATGTCGATAAATGCAAGGTAATGCACTTTGGAGTTAAAAATAGGCAAATGGACTATACACTTATGGGTGCACCACTAGGGAAGTCGGAAACGGAGAAGGATTTGGGGGTCATCATAGACCGCAGACTAAAGAACAGCTTGCAGTGCCAGGCTGCTGTAAACAAAGCAAGTAGAGTCCTGTCTTGCATTAAGAAGGAAATGTATTGCAGGGACAAATCTATAATTTTACCACTTTTCAGATCACTGGTTTGGCCGCATCTGGAGTATGCGGCCCAGTTTTGGTCACCAATACTCAGAAAGGATGTCCTTGAGCTGGAAACAGTCCAGAGGAGGGCAACAAAACTCATTAAGGGGTTCGAGAACCTGAACTATGAAACAAGGTAGTTAAAATTAAATATGTTCTCGTTGGAGGTTAGGAGATTAAGGGGGGACATATTCTTGTATAAACTGTGCAATGGTGGCAGCAACATTGTTAACAAACTGTTTATGGTTAGCTCCGTAACAAAGACCAGAGGGCACCAACAAAAATTGGTGTAAAAAAAATTTCAACACACAGGGCACAACTTCACAGTTAGAGTGGTTAAGGTCTGGAACTCGCTGCCGCAGGAAGTGATTTCAGCTAAGAGTGTGGAAGCATTCAAGAAGCTCTTGGTCGAGTTCCTCGGAGAGCATAATATACAGGGGTACAGGTACGCCTAAGAACAAGATCACACATGGACTCATACACACGCACACACCTGCTCAAACATAAATGCACACACGTATTAGGTTGGACTTGATGGACTTATGTCTTTAATGCCAGATGTTGGATCGGCTGTGTCGAACTGATTTCAGCCGATGTACGGCTGAAATCAGCCGTACCAGCCTGAAGTGAATAGCCGAACAGTGTTCGGCTCACTTCACTTCAGATCGGTCATTCCCTCGGCAGCTTAGTGAATAGACCCCTATGTAACTATGTAACTATATATGTACAGTACTACAAACCAGACCCAAAAAGGAGGGCACTCTGCGTTGGCACGATCGCGGTAGCATTACAACTACCCCTGCTGTACAGTAATAGCCTCCGTTTGTAAGTCGGAGTTGTATATAAGTCGGATGTATGTAACTCAGGGACTGCCTCTATTTTACCAATTTAAATGCATCTTACTATTGACTTGACTTTTATACCTTCAGTGATATATTGAATATCTTGATAGCAGGTAACCAATTTAAACACACAATACAGCACTGGGTTTCATTTTCTGATTTTTTTCCTGTTTTGTTCCTGCTACATATTTACAGTAGGAATCTTGGTATGTGCTGACATTTGTGCAAGTGCAAAGGTATGCAGTGAAGGAGTGCCTTTAATGTGAGAAATAAAGAAGTAACACTACTTACAGGTTCCATAAATAACATTTACAAGGCCACTGCCTTATCTACTTTCTGATAAATCAGCTATTTCCGTTTTGGGTCAAATGTCACTTTTTGAATTTCTAGATAGCTAATCTAAATTATTTTTATAAGTGTCAAGAAGTTCAGAAGTGTTTACCCTTTCATGTCCAGAGCACTATTTACATCAGTACCATGCAATGATGACACATGAAGAATTATACCACTGTTTACCTAATGCAGCTTTCATTCTTTAAGACCAATATGGCTAGATTTTATTTTTTGCAAAGCACGATATACATTTAGAATGGTTTGATTATATAAGGGTAAAAATAGAACACGTTACTTAACCTAGATAATTTTTTTATTATTTGCCAGCAAAGCCAACAAACATTTACATTAATCTAGGGAAAACACTTTAAAGCAACTCTGTTGCTAACCTGGATAACAGAGAAACCTGCAAAGAAGCTGGTATAAACATATCTCTTCTGCTGCCTGTGACATTGAAAGATGGAAATGTCAATTTCCTGTGTCCCCAGTTGTAATTGGTGGATCTTCCTGTTTAACTTTATAGGACAAAGTGGTGACGTGGCAGTTGGCGGAAGGAACCACTGACCACAGCATGCACCTGAAGGGTTTAGTTTCTCAGCAGACTTCAGAGGATGATTTATTTTCAATAGAGCAGCATGGGCAGCAGAAGAGGTAAATATATACTAGCTTGTTAGCATGTACAGTTATTATTGAGTTTTTCCCTACTTTCCACTACTTTTAGTTTGTAAGCTCTCATAAACAGGGCCCTCCTAACCACCCTTTAATAAATTGTATTGTAACTGTAGTGTCTCCCTTTATTCTGTAAAGCTCTGCAGAAACTGTTGTAAATAATGCTAATAAAAAGAAGGTCTTGTTTGTCCTAAATAAAACATTAGAAGTATTTACCGTGTTATCTTAAGCAATGACAAAATGATTGCTGAATAAACATGCCAAAAGCAGAAATGTAAAAATTGCTCTGGCCCATATAGGTCAGCCATTCTCAACCAGGATTCCGTGGAACCCAACAATTTTTCCAGAAGATGCTAGGGGTTCCTTGAGTTGTAGCTAATTGACCTCCTATCTGATTGTGCCTGCATATTTCTAGGTCAAATGCCACTAGGCAGACTTAGCAACATGACCCAAATTACAATGGGGAACAATTTTTTTCTTATTTTCTGTTGCATGAGATTTTCCTCTACATGCTCTAGTTTTCATGCAATTTTAAACTTGTAATTTTCACACAAAAAGGACACCCATTCCTATTTACACTAGGGGTAGCTTGCGAACTAGGCTTACATCTACCTTAACCTTAGACTAATTAGGCTAATTCTTTTTTACAAACTTCAATATTCTTTATCTTTTTTGTTAATTTTGTATTTTAGAGATTTATCTGATTTACACAAGAGGAAGATGAATGACAAGGATTTGAATTGGCAGTTATACAAAATTTTCATGTTAATAAAAAGGCAGATAACTATGAGAATCTCGTTACTAGACTGCTGTAGGCTTTTGGCGATCTTGGGTGCAACATGAGTGTCAAGCTCCATTTCCTGAATAGTCACTTTTATCAATTCCCCAGGAACCTTGGGGCTATTAGTGATGAACAGGGAGAGTGCTTTCATCAAGACCTCATGATGATGGAACAGCGCTATCAAGGACGATGGGACAAAAATATGATGGCAGACTACTGCTGGAGCATCAAACAAGATTCCCCTGAGAAAGTCCACAAACGCCACAGCTACAAGCGCAAATTCTTGCCTGAATAGGACATATTTAAACTTTGCAACCCATCAGTTGGTCTGAATCACTTATCTTTATGTTGAAATATATGCTAATTTAAAGTAAAAAGTATTAGTGCATACTCATATTTGACTATAAAGCATAAATGTTTCAGATTTGGCAAGTGGCAGTACATATTGTACTCCACATAAGTGATTTTTTTTTTTGCCTTTTTTCAAAACTGAATGCCTATTGTGAGGCACCCACATTTTTGTGAATACATAAAGAATATCTTTGCCACGATGGTTGTTTTAGCCTTATTTTTAAGACTGTATGACGATAAATTCCTCAGATAGACCATGTAATTATGCGAGAGGTGTCAACATTTTACGAACAATGAAAATGTTGAATTGCAAAGAATTTAGAGCTTACAGAGAAAAGCTAGCTACAGATTTGAATTCAGCACACTCAAATTAGGAAGAAACAAGTGCTGGTATCGCTGCAACAAAAACTTTGTTCCCCAGTGTTATCCTTTTAGCTGTCTAAGGGTGGCATTCTGGTGGGTGGCATTCTGATCACCACTGTAATTAGGGTATTCTTCCCACTGACCACCAATGTAAGGGGCATTTTTCCACTGAAACCTGATGAATTAATTTCAGACACCCTGGTAGTTTTAATGAAAGTGCCAAGTATCTGCACTGATACTCGAAAAGTATCTGTGCATCCCTAAAGATGATGTCAGAATGTCATAAATATCTATTGTAAAAGCATGTCACCACTAGCATAGCTGCAAATGTTTAGTCCACTGAAGAGAGAGATACTGTAATTTGAAAGCAATCTGTGTTTGTGCATACGGATAATTTCATTTGTCACAGAAATGAAAAACCCTTAAAAAGCATATACACTTTGCATGTTCTGAATGACTGTGCAACAATCTGTGTAATGTGTAGATACAGAAATATCCTAAAACCAGCTTTGATGTTCCAGATTGCAGAATCTCTTATTACTTGGTATGACACCAGCATTACGTGGCACTGCCCCACTGCCCATAATTGGAGATTCAACATGCAACAAACAGTGAAAGCCCATGTTGGGTAAACAATAAATTGGGCAAGGATCTGATTGTTACTAAACAAAGTCCTACATAGATGGCCATCCCTTAGTGGTAGAGAGCCTACAGTAATACTCTGCAACATCTTAACAGCAATCATGATTCACTGAGTTGCTATGGATTTTATATATACAACAGATAATATATATTTACTATGATTAGTGATTTGAACAACATAGTGTGGCTAATGCAAACAACAGAGAGAAAACAAGTTTATTCGAAAACACTTAAATGATCCTTTTTGTGTCCTATCAGATGACAAATAACATCAGTTTTAAAATACAACTGGAAATATAAGGAGCATGTTATTTAGTATAATTGTGCATATCTTTACCTTGCTTCCTTTTTTGTGGCTGCGAAAAAATCCTAAAATTCCCCTTTTCTCTCTTTCTGCTGTGTCACTACTTGAGGAAAGTTTACGATTCTTTTCTGCAAAAAAATATTGAAAAGGTTAACAATTTCAAACTTACCATTTTATTCAGCTGTATACAATTACAATAATATTTTTTGAATGTCTGTCATAAAATATCTACTTTTCGTAACATTTGTTGCAGACTTAAGGAGACTGGTAAAATCTTGTCTTCTTGTGGGTGACTTACCTGGATCTGCAACTTAAACACTTGTTACAGGGAAACTAGAATAAAACAAATGTAGACAAAGCAAGATGACATTGGAAATGAGTGTATGTGGTTTATAGGGTGGACTTTGGTAAGAAGATTAGCTACATTCTATTGGTGCACAGCAGAAGTGCATGATTGTCAAGCATTAACATGATGGTTTACAACCAATGTTCTTGAGTCATGGAACTTCCACCACCCCTAAATGATTCAAGGTAGTTCACAGTGTAATATAGAGTATGTTTCATAATATTCACACACGCATTTCTCAGTTGATATTTACTTTAATTTATTATGAGCATCTGTGGCAAAAGAGTGCTGTCATCTATGATTTTATGGTCTGGGGAACTGACTTACTGAAGAAGCTATTACTATTTGATAGCAAATGTTCAATAGTGTTTAAAGCTGAAGTCCGCTTTAAAAAAATAATAAATGCACGCATATGCAGAAAAGAAAAAAAGTGAATGTATTTTTTGGTTTGGAGCCAGTAAAGCTTTGCAACCTTGATTAGTAGATTGCGGGTGCAATGTTCTTCCTCCTGCAAACAATTCCTCCTGTCCATGTCTGTACCGAGGTTTGGACATTCAGTAGAATGGATGGGAGGTAGTATGAATGGACTACAGGAGCGGTGACATATTCCATTGAGAGCTACAGCACACGGGACTTGACGGTGGTAGACGAGACTTGTAGTTTCTCCATTGTGGGTGGAGCCACACACAGCTGCATCTTAAAAAAATGATTAGCAGCCGCCTGAGAGGAGAAGAATCCTACAATTCAGGTAAGAGGGGGAGCCAGATGGGGGTGGGGGTGTCAATGTGACCATGTCAATGTGACCCTAAATATAGGTGTAAACATGGTCTAAAAGGCAAACTTAGCCTTTAAAGCAAACTACAAAAATATTAAGTACACTGTATTTTTTGAGAGCATTTGACATGAGTAATAGCCGGTATAAAAATGACTCCTTTATTAAAACCACCCCAAATTTTGATACTTGAGGAGCAGAAAACACTGTGGGGTCTATTCACTAAGCTGCTGTAGGCAGCCGAGTGAATAACCGACCCGATGAGAAGTGAGCCGAACGCTGTTCGGCTATTCATTCAGGCTTGTACGGCTGATTTCAGCCGTACACCGACTAAAATCAGCCGTGCATCAGCTTGCTGCGGCTGGCTTCGGATCGGCCAAACAAGCTCAGCATGTTCGGTCGACCCGAAGTGCAGAAGGAGTTCGACTCAGCCGATCCAACATCTGGATCGGCTGAGCCGAACCTCCGGCAGGCTACTCGCTGCTGTTTGGCCTATTCTCATAGATGCCGGACAGCAGTGAGTGAATAGCCGAATGCCGCCGAGCAGCATTCGGCTCGGCTATTCTGCCTGGTACCTCTGTGGTACCGAGCAGAATAGAAAAACTGTTAAAAAAGTAGAAAAAATAAAATAGAAAACGATTGGGTGGAGCTAGCAGTGACAGCTAGCTCACCCAACTGTTTTCTATTGGCCAGGCAGTTCTGCTGCCGTCAGAATAAAAAAAAAAAACCCCACCACCATAAGAATGCATAGCTAGATTCCTATTGGCTATTTCACTTTGCAATAGCCAATAGCAAACTAGCTATTGCACCCGCCCTCTGCTGCTGTCAATCACCAGAAGGGGAACTAAAGCCAGCTTCGGCTTTCACCTCGGCTCAGTCGAGCCGAGGCATATGCATTCGGCTCGACTGAGCCGCTCGGCCAACTTCGGGAGCTCTACGGGCTATAATGAATAGCCGTTACATCAGCACTTCGGTTCTACTGAACCGAAGGGGTCCTGGGTCCGAAGCTAGCCGAAGGATCAGCCGAAGCTATGGCTAGATCCTTCGGCAGCTTAGTGAATAAACCCCTGTGTGTTATAAACAAATACATAGGGGTCTATTCACGAAGCTGCCGAAGGATCTGGCCGTAGCTTCGAGCTATTGCAAATTAAAATAGCCAATAGTAATGTCCCAATGCTTTTTAATGGGAAAATGTCTTTTTTTTATATTTTGTTTTATATTCTGACATCAATTGTGTCAGAATAAAGAAAACAAAAAGACACGGCAGTGCTTCTCTACTGGGCGGCCGGGAGACTCCCAGAGCGCCCGGGAGTTTTTTTTTTTGACAGCAGCAAAGCCGCCGGACAATAGGAAACTATTGGGCGGAGCTAGCTGTCACTGCTAGCTCCGCAAGCCGAATGGTGTTCGGCTCACTTCACTTCAGATCGGTCATTCCTCGGCACCTTCGTGAATAGACCCCATAGTCTAATGTTTGCATTCAATCTATGCTTTAGCTCAAAAATTAATATACCAATTTCAAATGGCCAATAGTTTTTTAGGGTAATTAAAAAAATAAGTTCCCAGTAAATTCTAAGAGTTTTTGGAGGTAAATGCAGGCTTTTCGGAGATTGACTCTTTAGTAAAACGGCGTCTAGTGCTGGCACTTGAGCAGAGCTCTTGGAAAAACTCCTGTATGTTATAAGCAAATACACAGACTATTGATTACTCTCAAACCATTGCTGTTGGTGAAAAATTCAAGTCACCATGTTATACTCCTAACAGAAAACTGTAAAAGTTAAAATGTACAATAATAACCATGTTTCATGATCCCCACTGACCACAACTCAAAATAACTTTTGACAGTTACCATAATGTCCACTTCTTGTCTTTTACAAACGGACATTTGTTTCCCAGGGCACTATATTAGGGCCATTCAAGCTTTTCCTGAGATAAAGCATTACCAAGCCAACTACATGAATAAAGTTGTTGCAAAGGCATTAGGTGCCTAAAACAGTGGTAAGTTGGAAGCAGTGCCAGAATGATTGTTTTCTTTAATTTTTTTAATAACCTGCATCTTTAATAACTTAAGTTAGCCAATAAAGGGCATCACCTAAAGCATTCTGTATGTTTCTGGAAAGAAGCTTATCACAGCTCTACTTGGTCTTTATAAAAAAAAAGATGTAGGATCATGCAGATTTAAGTTCATGAAGAAAACTGGATTGACTGGCATTATACATATTGTTTGCAGTTTTTAATACCACTAAAAATATTTGGATCACATTTCATAGAATTAATGAAGATAGTTTTTTTTTCCAAAGAATCTTTAGCTTTGCAAAATACAAGGAAGTTGAGAAATAAGACTGCTTTAAAGCATTACTGTTTTACCTTAATAATACTAATTTTATGTTAGTAAATTCTACTGACAAATGCCTGCGGTCCTAAAGTTTTAGGGCTAGTTCACACCAAATGCAGAGCAGGTGCAGAGCAGTTACAGAACGGATTAAAACTGCGTCCAATATATTCCCATGGTATTTTGGGATCACACCAGAGCGTTCCGTTCCAGAGCATGCAGAAAAACTGCAGCATGCCCTATGCCCTGCAGCATGCCCTATTTTTTCTGCTCTGGAACGCACAAAAATGCATGTGAATGCATCAAAAATGCATGCAAACGCCCCGGAATGCACTGAAAGCCTATTTTAGGCAGAAAAAAAATATATATATTTATTTTTTTACAAAAACGGCGCGGAAAAAACACGGCAAAACACACTGGACTGCATGTGCAGAAACTCATGCAGATCTGATCTGCATGTGGTGTGAACAAGCGCTTAGGCATGTGCTTAGAACAGCCTTTCTCAATCTGCGGCACCCTGGGGTGCCTTCTGGCCTCCTTACGAGTGCTCAAAATGATTGCACGGCGTCATGTCTTTCCATGATGCAGGTAGGCCGGCCACCAGCACCACAAAAATAAATTACACTAATCTAGGGGGATAGGATCCATTCAGAAAAGGACGGAAGTTCGCCCCCACCCTCTGTCATGCTTCCGCAGCTGTGGCTCCAGTTGTCATGGTAGGACTATGATGTGAAGGGGACTGAGGACTCATATGAAAGGGGGGCTTGTAATGTGAAATGAGGGATACTAATGGAAAGAAGGCTCCTGTAAAAGGAGGCTTGTGATTTGAAGGGAGGCTCTGAAGGGGAGATTTCAATATAAAAGGAAAAACCCCATTT